>NC_056739.1:1834917032-1834943938 GCF_019279795.1 Protopterus annectens
GGAGAGAAATTTTAGCTCTGCTGAAGATGCTGGTTCAAAGGGGGACAGGGTGAGCTTTTCCAACACAAAGTTAAAGTCCCAAGCTGTGGTTGGTGCTCTTCTGGGTGGCCTCAACTTTCTAGTCCCTCTTAGGAATTGTTTGATCAGAGGGCGTGAGAAAAAGTCAGTATAAGACTTTCTAGTGCTAGGGCATCTGGCCTCATGTATAACATCTAGAACCTGTTTACCGAGGTTGGCAGATTGATCGGTGGTTAGTGAATAAGCCAAGCTGCCAAATTGAGGGTCTGCAATTGGGGTTGCATGAATTCTCCTTCCCTCTAGATCAGGAGGGTTGGGGTCTGAGTGAGATACCATGGTGGCAGTAGGGACAGGCTGCACAGCACCAGTGCTGGCAAGGCCAGTCTGGAGCAATAAGAATTGCCCTTAGCTTTTCCTCCTTTATTTTGAACAGTACCCTGGGGATGAGAGGTAGTGGAGGAAAGGCATATACTGATAGATTGACCCAGGGGAAGGACAGGGCATCCAGTTTCCAAGCCATGCAGTGTTACTCCCTAGTGCTGAACTTGCTGAGCTGATGGTTGATGTGGCAAAGAGGTCGACCTTTGGGATGTGCCATTTCTGAGTTATTAGGGTGAAGGTACTTTTGTCTAGCTGCCATTCATGTGGGTTCAGAAGATTTCTGCTTAAGTGGTCTGCCAGGGAGTTTACAGAACCTGGCAGGAATTGTGCTAACAGGTGGAGTTGCATGGCAGAGGCTGGGTGCCAAAGGGTCATGGCCAGCCTGCATAGAGGGTAGGAATGAATCTCTCCCTGCTTGTTGATATACCACATCACAGTGGTGTTGTCTGTTTTGATCAGGAGAGCCCCTGGGGAGAGAAGGAGTTTGAAAGCTGTCAAGGCATGCTGGACAGCTATCTTCTCTTTTTGGTTGATGTGCAGATGGATTTTCTGTGGGCTCCATTGGGCCTGTATGCACCATCCAGGTATGCACCCCAGGCATAGTCTGATGCATCTGTGGTGAAGGTCTGGGTGGCAGGGGCTGGTGAGAAAGGTAGTCCCTTGTTGTGGGAGCATCCTGCTGCCCACCAAAGAAATTATTTTCTGAGACAAGGTATCATGGGTATAAGAGTATCCAGGTCTTGAGAGTGTTGACACCAATGTTTTTTTAGGTACCATTGAAGTTTCCTCATATGCAGTCTGGCATATGGAATGAGTAGAATGCAAGATGCCATGAATCCCAGAGCTTGCAGGAATTTCCTTGCAAATAACTGGGGTCTGTGGCTGGTTGAGAGAAGTAGGCTGTCAGGTAAGTTTGCTTTTCTGGTGTAAGGAATGCCATCTGGAATGCTGTGTCCAGGCTTGCTCCCAGGAATATAATCCTTTGGGTGGGTACTTGCTTGGATTTCTTTTCGTTGATTGTGTACCCTAGAGAGATTAGTAGGGACACTACAAAGCCCAGGTGCTTGAGCAGCTTTTCCTGGCTCTCTGCCTGAATTAGACAGTCGTCTAAGTATGGGTAAATCTGTATATTCCTTTTTTCTGCAAAAGGCAATGGCCAGAGCCAGACATTTTGTGAAAACTCTGGGAGCAGTAGATAGGCCAAAGGGAAGTGCAGAGAACTGAAAGTGCAGAGATCCTGCCCTGAAACATAGATATTTCCTGCATGATTCCCTGATAGGAATGTGGAGGTAGGCCTCATTTAGGTCTAGCGTGGCTAGCCAAGCATCCTTGGACAGCATGGGTCGCAGCTGCTGGAGGGTGAGCATTTTGAATTTTGGTATCACCAGGAAGGTGTTTAGAATGAATAAATTGAGAATGGGGCACCAGTTGCCTTCTTTTCTGGGTGCCAGGAAAAGTCTGGAGTAGAAACCTTGGCCTTTCTGTTCTGCAGGAACTTGCTCTATTGCCCTCATAGAGAGCCTCTGTCCACTGGTTTGGAGGTAGATCTGGGAACTCTTTTGGAGTTGGAAGGGTGTGGAAAGAAAATTTGTATCCCTGGGACACTAAGTTGAGGACCCAGCAGCTGTTGGTAATGGTGGCCTAAGTGCTTGCATGAAAGGATAGTTTTTCTTCTAGGGCAAGTGAAGGTGAGCAGAGGGAGGGTGTGTGGGAGGAGAGTCATTGTGAGTTTTTACCATGGGGGGGTGGCTTAGAGCTCCCTGTTTTTGAAGTGGAGGAAGTCCACTGTTTAGATCTCTACATTCCCTGTGGCTGCTGTCTGGGGGGTCTGCTTCCACGGAGTCTGGGCTGAACTGACCTGGTGGGAGCAGGAAAGGACCAGTGCTTGGAGGGGCAATGCCTGCCGAACCTGGATGGTGGGACCTGCAAGAAATCCTTAACTATCTGCATAGATTTTGCTTTTTCTTCCATCTTTTTTAAGACCTCTTCTGCCTTTGTGCCAAATAAGTTGTCTTTGTGCAAGGGTGATTCCAACAATTTAAATTTAACATGGTCTGGCAAGGGCTGTTAATTAAGCCATACATGCCTTCTAATGACAGAACCGGTGACTGCTGCACTTGCAAGAAGCTTCCAGGGTGTCAAAACCACAGTGCAATGTGTGTTTAGTCACTTGACTTGCAGAATGCATTAACTCTTGTAACTCTTTATATTCTGCACAAGCAGGAAAGGAAGACATTTTTTGTTTGAGGAGTTCCAGGGTATGTTGCTGAACTTTTAGCATATGGAACTGGCAATTTATTGCTCTGACAGCAAGAGTAGCAGAGGTGTATGCTTTTTTACCCCATCTGTCTAGTGCTTGGGAATCCTTATCTGATGGGGTGGGATTCTTAGCAGAGGTTGCTTTAATTCCTTTGGACCCTTAAGAAATTGCCTCAGGGTCAGCAGTAGATTTCTTAAAAAGAAATGTGTGTGAGTCAGGGACTCTGTAATACCTGTCTGGTTTTCTGGGTGCAGGAGGGAGGGTGTCATAAGTCAAACTGGATTCCAGGAAAACATCCTCTACAACATCCAGGACTGGGGGAATGGCCAGGGGTCTATGCTGTGGAAGATCTAAGAATTCCCTGAGTCTCTTTTTAGACTGAGGGTAGTCCTGACATTCCCACTGGAAATGCTCCCTTAAGGTATGAAGGTTTTCCCCAAAGGAAAAGTCCTCTGGAGGAGAGGCTGAAGGAATGGAATCTTCTGCATCAGAATCTTCATAAGCAGAGAGGGGTTGCATGTCTTCATATTCAGATAAATCAGAGTCATTAGACTCATGTTCAGACAAAACTACTGGAGACAGATCTCTTTTTCATTTGGAAGGGGTAGCTTGACTTCCCCTTATCAGCATGATAATGTCTTCCACCATTTTAAGCATTTGAGACTGAGACAAGGAAGTAGGTGCCTGAGATTGGGTCATCGGTTTCTTGGGTGTGGTTCATACCCTGGGCCTTAGAAACTCTGTAGTTTTTGAAAGAATGGTAGACGCAAAAGAAGTCGGTTTGTG
Source organism: Protopterus annectens (assembly GCF_019279795.1). Classification (NCBI taxonomy): domain Eukaryota; kingdom Metazoa; phylum Chordata; order Ceratodontiformes; family Protopteridae; genus Protopterus; species Protopterus annectens. The sequence continues at coordinate 1,834,920,478 of NC_056739.1, forward strand.
TCGAGAACTGGTAGTGCAAAGGACTTCCTCGGAAGCTGGTGCCTGCTCAGTGGCTCCGGGCTCATCCATGGGAGAGACAACTACAGGATTCTTAGTCGACGAAGAGTTTTGCGGCATACTGGACTCCGAAAGGGTCTAGGTAGTGGCCTGTGAATCCACAGAAGCTGGCATCAGGGTCTGCAAAAGCCCCTCAATGAGGACCGGAGAATTGACGACTAACTTAACGGAAGCGGCGTTGGTAAGTTTGGACCTGTGTGGTCTGTCTCTGTCTTTATCTTTAAATTTTTTGGAAGATCTGCTGTTGGATGGCTTACCGAAGTCATACTGGAATTCGAGGACTGTAAGAGAAAATATCTAGCTATAATAAGAGCCCAACGACATATAGTTCTGGAGTTGAACAAAGCACAAAAGTGACAGCAGGGAGCATTGTGGTCTGGGCCTAAGGAAGTAACACAGTAAGAATGAAAGTCTCAGTGTGGTATTTGTTTTCCATAGGCAAGACAACTGTTAACTTTTTCTGACATTGATTCAAACAAGAAAAAAGGATCCCCAACAGGGTACTTAGCTTTAGAAGACTTCAGCTTCAGTTTGGAAGATGAAACTCAGGTAGCGGCTGACTGGGCACTGGTGCGAACTGCTTCTGCTTCGGGCTCCATGGCAAGAAAGACTGATGTAATGGTGTCGGCTGCCTTACTTTATTACTACTGACAACCTGACATCAGTCCTGAAGCAACAGTAACCGACGCAGAAATACTAAGCCTCTGGTATTCGGGCCGGCCGAGGGCTGCTCTGGCAAGGATAACCCAATTGTGATGACTGCAACAGTGAAACATGAAGAACATCAAATGAGATAAGAGTACCAAAATCAAGAATATAAACTACTATATGACACTTTGTTATAAAAGGAGCCCACTGTTTCAAGAGACATAAAAATGCAGAAGTAATGATGATAATAATACTACGACTAATAATAATAATAACATAGCAGAAAAACACAAATTACTCAGTTTCTTTAAATACCTCTGATTTGTTTACTATGCAGAAAAGTAAACTCCAGACAAAAAAGCTGTCTGAAATGTATCAATTCTCTAAATATGTAAATACATAATCAAACAGCTAACTTCCTCCATTCGTCTAATTCATAACAAATCTTCTGACCTGTATATATTTCTTTTTTTTAAAGTAGCTATTTCTGAACTGTATAGCTCACAGTTTGTAGTCTCTGAAAGTTTTTCAATATAGCCAAGCTAAAGCAGAAATAATACCGAAAAGACACATATTTCAGTAAAGTACTGTGAGATACTGTGAATTCATACCTCCAAGTGAGAAGAATTGTGATGTTTGCCTGCATTTGATTCAACAAGATTTAATGCTTAAATCAGGCACCCAGTAAGACTCAGCGGAAGTCATGCAGAGGTGATATGTCTAATATTCACTCTGTCATGAAAGAACAAGCAATGAAAGCAAACTCTTGCTGAAGCCTCCATAGTTCTATATAAGATATGTGCGACAAGTAAATTCTGTTATATTCAGGGAATGTTGTAAATAAAGTATAATGGTCTATAAGTCTACAATTTCAAATATACTATACATATCTTTAAATTTAAATAAGTTGTGTGTGTGTGTGTGTGTGTGTGTGTGTGTGTGTGTGTGTGTGTGTGTGTGTGTGTGTGTGTGTGTGCGCGTGCCTATATGTCCCGACCATTTAACTGTACATTTTAGCTTGTTACCTATATCCCTGTTTATTTGTATATATGTTGAGATACTTTTATATCACATCTGCAACATAACATCATTAATGAGTTTAATCAGTAACACCAAGGAAAATATTAAATGCCTACTGAAAGTTGCTTTTCTTCCTTCACAATAAAATAATGTTCCTCAGTCAAAATTAGATTTTCTTAGATATTTCATAAATGATGTTTCACCAACCAAGAAGAATCAGTAAAGAAATATCTTAAGATGCAAGGTAAACCACTGTTAATTATTTTATTAGCCTGATATGAAACACAAAGGCTGGTAACATTATTGCTTTTAAATACTTCAGCAACAGATGTTTACCACTGTCTTTTATTCCATACTTTAAATAGTTTGTCTAGTGTGTACATATACTACAAGAAGGAGGGCCTGCAAACAGTACTTCGTAAACAAAACAGTGACACAACTCAATGTCTGGACTTTTTTTTTTCTTAAGGTTTGGAGGGTACACATTTTTGTGCATTTTAAATATAAACTAATATTTCAAAAACATTGCATGCTACTTTGCTTACAAACAACTAATGAATCAGTCTGAACTTATGAATACGGCTCCCCTACATATGCTCATGGTGACATTGCTCAAGTGTCAGTAGCCCATAGAAAAAAAAGATGAACTGAATAATGCCAAACACTTTCCCTATAGGAAATTATTGCTGGTGCAATTTCTAATTGTGCATCGGCAATGAATAACTTCTTCAAGGAGACTTATCCCTTCTTTTGAGTTGGTGCAACCACGGAGTTGGTATATATAAGTTCGGAGGTTGTGGGGAGCTTTTCCCCGCATGGGGCAAAGGTGCATGGAGCAAGCCTCCCCTGCAAAAAAAAACAGGAAATAATAAGTTTTTCATCATTTTGGATGTCTTGCATTTTTTGGCCTTTCATAACTTCAGCTTTCTGGAAGTCAGCATTTCATAGCATACCCTATGAATACTTTGTTTAAAAATGAAGACTGTTACAGTGACATTAATATATAACAGATCAGTGCAGTACCATGTCAGTTAGTGAATGTGCATAATGGTGCTTCGCTCTCCAATGTATTTCTTGGTTGAGGTGCCTTTTGTATAAAGTCTGTATGTACACTTTATGTCAATGTGGATTTTTTCGATGGACTTCTAGGTTCATAGGTTGTTTCAAGGCTAATGACTAATAAGGCCCTTACATAGGACTTTGTAGGAATTCACCTAGGAAGTCCTACCAAGTTTCTTGTTTCATTGTATAAGACAGCATTTATCTTTAAAGGAGTTGCTCTTCCTGATTTTAGTCATTGGTTTTCAATTTTTATTACATACCCTGCTTGGTTGAGGATTAAAGCACTGGGGTTGGTTTTTAGTGTTTGTTTTGCATTTATTTCTGGTAGTTAAGGCAGCCTCTATACAGCCACATGCCTGCATAGGATCATTTGTGAATAATTCTGCATTGGTAGCATACCTCCATAGCCGGTTGCTCTCACCCCGGGTTAAAGCACCACCATATTTTGCAACTGGTCCTTGCCTCTAACAACTCAAGCTATCTCTTCAGTTATCTTTCCTTGTAATTTCAAACAACAACTGTCAAACAAACAAAATTCCTTCTGTATTCAAACATCTTTAGTAAAGCAGGTAATAACAATATTTCAAATTTCACACTTCACAATTCAAACATTGCCGGTTGTGTATCAGTATTTAGCCGCAAGTTACAGCTACAATTTTTCACTCCTCTTATCCAGATAACTGGATTTAGCCGACTTTTTTAACCTCCTGCATGTATGGGTTTCAGGAAACTTGTTAAGCCAGCCTGTTGATATCTGGCAGCACATCTTAAAACGCTGGGGCTTGGGGAAAAATGAGGAGAAAAATGATATGTTGGAAAAATTACAGTTAAACTGTGAACAGAAAATGTTATGACCCTTTTATGATCTTTTAACCAAAATAGGAAAATGAATAGAGCACTTTAGACAAAAGAGCATAAGCTGATAAGCAGCACTTACAACAAAGATCATAAGAAGAACTACTGAGATTAATCTGTTTCTAATGGAGTTTAAGAATTGCTGATGCTTTAATCTTTCAGATATTTATCTCTGAAGGTTTTATACATCAGACTATTCAAGACAACTATAAATATAATAATAACTTAAATATTGAAAATATACACGTCATGATGATTTACGCGAACTCTTCACCTCGCACCCATGTCAATGAACACGCCTGTTTCAGAATTGCACAACACACGTCCTAACTGAGTCTAACAACGCTACGCGTCAAATGTCTGTTGATCAAAAGTGCCAACGCAAATAATAATAGCATCACAAAGTCTCAATTTTTTTAACAATATATATCTATCTCTGATCATTAAAAACATACAGACATTAACTCATTTTCATGGATTTCTGGGTTTATTGAAAAAAGTATGATATTACTCTATATTATGACAGAAATCAAAAAATTAAATAAAAGTGACTTATATTCAGAAATGTTGGATAGTGATGATATGCAGTAACTGATCTTTGTGGCAAGTTAAGTAGTAGTGTTGTTGATTTTGTTGCATTGCTGACACTAAAATTGTGCGTGCTGTGATGTGTGTGTGTGTGTGTGTGTGTGTGCGTGTGTGTGTGTTGTGAATGTGTGTGTGTGTGTTGTGTGTGTGTGTGTGTGTGTGTGTGTGTGTGTGTGTGTGTGTGTGTGTGTGTCACAGATTAACACACACACACATATCCATACATTTCATACAAAAGTATCTCACACACATTATTCTTCAAATACAGCTATAAAATGTATATATTTCAAAATAGATCAATAGAAATATTAAGAACAAAGGATCTGAGGCTCCAGAAACATCAGTCTCCTTAGGGACCACTCCTTAATCATCCTTGACTGAAGGGACCCCAAAAAATGGATGCATTTTTGAAAAAAAAGATGAAAAAAATGGTTTTTAATATATGACCCTGTGAAAAAAAATTTGTATTTATATGACCAAATCAGGATAAAACTGATATTATAGCCTGTCTTCCACATTTTGATAAACAAATATTTAAAACTCATAATAAGGTGGTGAAATTTAAAACATCCTTAACTCAGAAGCTTTGAAAAGATCTTCTACCGAGGTTGCGAAGGTATGGGGATTTTGTGGTGTTTGGGGGCCTTTTCACTTTACCCTTCTGTGGGGGCAGTGAAAGTTATTTTAGGGCATTTAGGGCAGTTTACTACTCTGCTGTCATTATTTAATACATACACACAGTCATTATTTATTTTTACTTTCTTTATTTCAACATCAAACACATGATATAGCTGTAATATAAAGCTGGTATTAATATAAGAGTAGAAGAAAAGTAGATATATATGCCATGTAGTCACTGAAATAACACTCTGTCACCATCAAGGGCTCCCTGATCATCTGCTCATAAGGGATTAGTTAGGCAGGCAGTTAGATAGGCAGGCACTGGTGTCTGTGGGAGTCAGTGGGAGGGCCCCAGACTTGATTTGTTTATTTTGAGCTACTATTGTGTTGTGCTTTTATTAATTTTAAGCCTTGGATAAGCTTTTGTCTCATTGAAAGAAAATAAGACTGAAATTCTTTTTTCTTACTTAAGAAAGAAAATTTTTTGCCACTTTTGGGATTAAAGGTTGGGAAATGCTCTAGCTTCTGGGGCACTGGCTTTATTTTCTGGGGGCACTCTAAAATCTTTTTTACTTCCTTGCCTTATATATAGAGAAACTGAAAAGAGAAAAGAAAACTAAAAGAGAGATGAAAAAATAAAGCTTTTCCTTGATCATCATTTCAATTTTGTTTCATCATTTCTAAAAAAATAATCAAACTTAAAAAATAATTAGAGCATGTAAAAAGTTATGGCTTCAAGAAAAGCTTGAAGAAAAAAAAGGTAAAAAAAAAGAAAAAAAGGAAAAAAAAAGTATTGTGCATAAAAAAAAAGCCACATGGGGGCAAACAGAGGGAAACTCTGGAGGGTGTGTTTTTTTTTTTTTTTTGGTTTTTGAGCAGAAAGCAGTGGCAGCGGGCCATTGCACATTAGTTCTCCCCATTAGTTTACTGTTGTGTCCTTGTGTCCTGTACATCCCTGTTACACCTAAATGCCAGTAAAATAAAATGTCCCTTGAATGATGTGTGGTGTGGTATATGTATGTATAATGCCTGATCATTGTAGCTACAGGTCAGTCTGTGTGTGTGTACTACTCTAAAAAGCCTGCAGCATGAACTAAAAAGATGGATAGGTGTGGTGGCAGTGTGAGGGTGATACTTAGACTAAAAAGCCCCAGGGCCCCCTAACACATTTGCTGGGGGCCCCCAAAATGCTTACACCGGCCCTGATACCTCTCAACTGTCCAGATTTTCGCAGAATGTTCAGATTTTTGCCTCATATTTTTGGTCTGTTTGTCATAAAATTTGTGGTTTTCTGGAAAATCACAGAGGATTGAAGTCACTAAATAATGATATACATTTGAGTTTCAGACTTCATATCCTAAAGGAAATGCATGCTAACACAAATCCTGTTAGTGTAGCAACTTTCTATATAAGAGCAATATTTAAAATCGGTCCCTATTTTTAAGACTTTGCCTCCCATTATTTTAGACTTTGCCCAGATTTTTTGCATTAAGAGGTTGAGAGGTATGATAGGTAGCTGTGGTTTTGGGGTTGACAGTAGACTTGAATTTTGACAAAATATCACTTAATAGGATGTAGCTTGCCTTTGAGTAGTTTTATTTATCATTTTGTTGACCAGGAAAGTCTGACTAGGACAGAGCCTATTTTCAGCAGAGGCCTGGGTAGAAATGCTCCAGATGCATGCCTTTGGATTGTGAGAGGAAACTGGAGTGCCCAGAGGAAACCCACATGAATGCAGGGAGAACATGCAAACTCCACACAGAAGGGACACCAGCCAAGAATCAAACCAGAGAACCTCTTGTTGTGAGGTGACAATGTTAACCGCTGCACCACTGCGCTGCCCAAATTAGTAGTTAGTAGTTAGTAGTTCCTAACGTTTTCCGTCTACACCCCACAGACAGGGCATTGTCTTATTGATGTTTAATAAACTTGGATTTCTACATAACAAAGGAAGATTTATGTTCAATTATGGTATTACTAGGGAAGAATACATTGGATAGTTCACTTCTTTGGATCTTAATGATAGGTGCCTTGAAAATTAACCAGGCCAGATAGAAGGATTTCATGACGCTCATCAAAACACGATGGTCAAATAAGAGACAGCTGTAATCATAAGTATCCAGGTCTCTTGTGACATTATCTGTCTGATGAGGAGTGCAACTTACAACAAATGAGGCAGAAGTAGTTGTTTTCCAGAACATCTACTGTTCTGCACTTTTTTAATTAAGATTAAGACTGTTTCAGTATAATGGGCGTTTGCATGTTCCAGCCCTTTTTGGACCAGTTTAGTGTCAATGGACGAGCAGACATATGGATTTTAAGAATGATGACTGCAGGATCCATGGGTTATGTAGACATCTCCATGACATATATGATTTGTTCTCAAACTGAAATGTGAGTGCCTATTGTCCCTGAACTGATTATTGCAATTATACACCTGCCTTGTTAAACAAAGCACAGAAATGCACATGCGCGCGAGTGCGAGTGCACGCACATGCACACACACACACACACACACACACACACACACACACACACACACACACACACACACACACACACGTGTTTATTTTAGGAAGATCTCTCATTCAAAAACATGTCAGTTGATGCAATCTCACCAATCACAATTTACTGAAAGTCACTAGTGTTTTCATAGCTGTTTGATATACTGCTTTTTATTTTCAATAACAACTGCAAGCACTTGAAGGGTCTATATTACATTGTTGAAAGGGCTATTCATCAAATGCCCTTTCATCGACACTTAAACACCAAACTACCAAAATTTCGAACAGCCACATAAGCAAATTTTTTTTCCCAGGGGAAAAATCACTTGGCCAACAACAAAGAAAACAAACTGGTACACCCTACGAAGTGGGGCCTTCACCCCCCACATCCCTCCTAACTAAATATACCAACTCCAAGATTACACTACCATGTAGGAAAGAGCAAATTTCCGATGATGGCCAAATGATTTTTCACCTGGGAAAAAATTTGCTTATGTGGCCATTCGAAGTTTTGGTAGTTTGGTGTTTACGTGTCAATGAAAGGGCATTCGATGAACAGCCCTTTTGACAACAAAAATGGAACCCATTTAGTCATATGCATATTAATTCAATAAAAGTCTGAAATATTTGTAAATACAGTTGTCATTAAGACAGATGGTTAATAATGAAGTATGCAACAAGGAGAAAACTTTACTAGTCTTAAAAGTCAAATACTACTAGTCTTAAAAGCTAAATATTTTAATAATAATGTAACTGAACCTCCACCCCAGCTTTCAATTATCCCTCAAGTTAGGATGTCAGCTAATAAATATCCACTTAAAGTATGGGTTTGTCAGTGTATCAGTCAAATTCTTGGTAATTAATGAGTCAAATGATTTGGAGAAACCTTTAGTTGATTCATTTAGGAATCCTCCTAAAAACACTTTAATACAACTAAGTGTTGATGGTTATTTACTATTATGAAATGCATTTTGATGCATAGGTCTTCCTTTAGAGTTTTGCATATATTTTTATACTAATGGATGAAGCTATTCTCCTGCATCAGCCTAATAACAGAAATTACAATGATTAGCCCTGCCTATTGTCCACTTATCAGTACTCATAAACAATGCATGTTGCCTCTTTGTATTGAGTTAGATAGAACTAATACATGAAGTGAACACTTCACGGTTAACTTTCACTTCCATAACTTGGCTTCAGAAGGCCTGTGACTTTTTTTATATTTTACTTTTGAAGTCCTTGTGGGTACATTCAGATAACAAAAGCCAAACCCTACAAGCTGTGGACATGCTATATTTGAAAGTTTTTCTGAGCTCATCAGTACAGCATTAGTACATTGTCTATACTTTAAAACCCATAAAAACACTTGGTCATTCAGAAGCCAGGTAAGTGAAACATCAGCATGTCCTTAGGGGTCATTTGCATATATCCCATATGCTTCCACTAAAGACTCTAGCTTGGCTGGGTCTTTCTTGCAGGTTTTCTGGATTGTTTGTCTGCGTGATCTTTTTACCTGTTGTTTGGGATATTTTGCTTTATTTTAATATATGTATTTGTAAACTATAGCCAGCAACTCACTTATGCTGTAATGACAAAGTCAGAAAAAGTCTGAAACATGATGTGTCTATACCCAGTGAGGCTTGGCTTTATTATTTTGAATATACCCATAAAGACTTAAAAAGCAAAAAGTCATGAGCATTCAGAAGCCACGTAGCTGAAGCACTGGCATATCCTGCTGGTGTCATTTACTTATATCACATGGTCCAAGACACACACATGCACACACATGCACACACACGCACAAGCATGCACACGCACGCACACACACACACACACACACACACACACACACACACACACACACACACACACACACACACACACACACACACACACACACACACATGCACACACACACACGCATGCACACACGCACACACGCACACACACACACACACACACACACACACACACACACATACACATACACACACACATACTATACATGGATTCACTTTAGAATATCGAAAGCCCATAACTGATATTTAAAACATTGACACCAAAATCTTGAAAATTCAAAACACTGAAAGCTCAAAATATTGAATCCATAACACTGAAAATACATAGGAAACCATCATTTTAATATATGCCAGCAAAACTACATACAGAAGCAAATAAAAAACAAACTATATTACACTTCTCCAACTATAAGCAAGGGGGTAAACTCCCCCTGCACCCCCACACCCCCTGCTACTTAAATATATCAACTCCGAGATCGTACTACACAAAACAAATGGAAAACATACCATTCCATGCTTCATGACCGCCTGTTTAAATTGTAAAAAATATCCTCTACCTTCTCTTAGAAACACTATTTCACTGTTAAAACATTACACATTCCTATATATCTCTCCAATACTTACTGGAGATTCATAGATAACCTCAGTCTTGTTCCCTTCATACTTACTATACTACAACATAACACATCTTACTGTAGTGTAGTGGGATCTCAGAGCTGATATATTTAAGTAGCAGGAGGTGAGGGGGCACAGCCCACCCCACATGGGTGGTTCTGGGGGGGGCTTGCCCCTTGCTTATATTTGAGGAAGTGTAATATAGTTTGTTTTTGATTTGTTTCTGTATGTAGTTGTGCTGGAATGTAATACATGCTGCTTTCCTGTGTTTTTTCAATGTTATGGGATTCAGTGTTTTGACTTTTCAGTGTTTCGAATTCTCAAGATTTTGATCTCAATGTTTTGAATTTCAATGTTATGGCCTTTCAATATTCTAAAGTGAATCTATATATATATATATATATATATATATATATATATATGTGTGTGTATGCATATGTGCATACATACTGTCTTTTCTCTGTGCCCAGATCATTGCTGAAAATTATGATAGTTTATGTAACATCTTCATGTATATAGTTCTCTTTTCTGTATTATTAAATAACTGTTTATCTAGGCAATAAATATCAAAATTTGATGAAATCAATTAAATTTGTCCAACAGGTTCTTTGCCCTTTATTGATTTAAGCACAGAAAATCTGTGCAAACAAATATTTTCAATCCGTGCATGCCCTGTCAATGTTGTTGTGTCTTTCGGCTTTTCCCGGTTAGGGCTCACCACAGCAAAACTCCGGTCCGCTAATGATTGGCAGCAGATTGTTACGTGCCAAGTTGCAAGGTCTGACGCACAACCTTCAACGAAGGTACGCCCATACACGCATGTCTCCACACAGAAGACGATCTAGCTGAGAGTCGAACAGGACAACGTCATACTGTGAGGTGACAACGCTACCACAGCACCACCACCGCCCTGTGAATAAGCTGTATAATTTCCTTTTTTTAAAATATAGATTCATAGGTATATGGTAGAATAACAACCACCATGGCCTTTATAAGCCTAGTCATGTAATCCAACCAAATTGTGTCCCTGTGTATCATTAGCATTTATTATGAGGTGGTATGTAAGTTAGGAGGTTCCTAGACATTACTTGTGTGGGGAGTAAGTTAGTTTTGGCATTACTGTATCAATCTATACAGACTCAAAGTGAATTTCCAACTTCCCATTCATTGGTCAAGGTTATGGTTAAATAGGGTTAGGGATGGACTCTGTTTCACATTAATGAGGATGCTGCTCCAGAGTATGGGGATCCTCTGAGACACATATCTGTCTCACCAGCATATCTTATTTATGTCACAAACAAAAAAATTAAATCCTTACATCTAGTGGTTTTGATGCTGTTTGTTTTGTGGATGTGCAAAAGGGCTTTAATGAGAACCTTATAGGACAATATGTTTATATCCTGGATTCTCCTAGAAAGAAACCTTTGTGGGCATTCCTACTGTTGCATGTCTGGTCTGGTGCATGCTGGAAGTGCTATCAGACACAGTGATGTGTCTGATAACGGCAGAATAAAGTGCCACAATGACTTCCTTCGACCTGGAGGATGTGCCCTTACTTATAAGTTGGATGATTACTAATAGTTTAGGGTCCTGGTCCAGGGATGTGATCATTCCAGTGTATTGACATTCATCATGCGGATCATTGAGTATTGCAGGAAATACTTAAGCCTTTTTTTTGTTATAATTTTATGAAAGTTTCAGAGCTAATACAAAGGTTTCAAGTTTCCATCATACATCTTCTCTTACCAGGCTTTTGCAGTCTGTCTGAATGCAATAGGTCCTGATAGTTTCTTATGTCTGCAGTGTGTTCTCCTGTCTATTCATCAGGTTTAATGGAGATACTTGCATTGCTGCTTCTCAGAAAATCGTCTATGGATACAGATGGCATTGATGATTTTTGACCCATGTAAAAATTACATAGTGATAGTAAGTTCACTAAGATAGTGGTTTTCATACATTGTCATACATATTAAATAATTATACATTACTGCACTGACCTCGGTAAAGATTTTGGATAAATTGCATCACTTCAGCTACAATCACTGGGTAGTGAATATTTCCTAAAGTCTAGAGATTGTCAGCATTATTTAGTTCTAGACTTCTGTCATCTTACTATGGTTTGAAGGAAAGTAGATTAATTGTGTGCTTTGAACCTTTATTCAACTTACAGTTCTTGATCGTCTGGCCTCCTATCTGTCAGCACAGCCTAAGTGCATAGTTTCGGAATTTATTTTCTCATCTTTCCACCTACTGGATTGGGGAGCTCCAGATGGTTCATACAGCAGTCCACTACTTTTTACTATGTATATGCTGCTCTTAGGGTAATACAGTTGAAAGGTCATGGTCCAAAAAGATGTGGACAAAATGCTCATAACACATTTCAGCCACATCTATAGATAGTTGCACTGCAAGAAAGTTGAAACTGGATTTCATGTGTGTGCTTATTCTAGGCATTTTACCCAAGACATTTCAATAGTATTCTCCTCTTAGGAGATCTTGTCAGGAAAAGAGACCTACATTATCTTTACCAAGCTGGTAATGCATAGGTTTAACTCGCCTTCCATCATCAGTGAATAACTATCAATAATCAGGATTATAATGAAAGAACTGGATCATAGTCTTCAGTTGATGGGTAGCAAACTGGTTGAGACTCAGGAGATCAGAGACAGTGGCATTTCATGACGCATCTTTCACCCACTCTAGTTATAGTACTGATTCCAGACCATCTGGCATGTGCCATTTGCTTGGGAAACTACTATGCAGCTGTTGCTGTTTACACAGACTTCAATGGAAACTTCCAGCATTTGCTCAGTTTCTAATAAGACAATGTACATTGCTGACCTATTATCACAACACCAGGAATAATGTCCTACACTGGGTAACATTAAAATGAATCTGAAATGTATACTGTTCAGGCTAATTTTTTTAAAAGCACTGTTGGTTTTAAAATATTAACATATTACTTTTACAGCAAATGTAATGATATGACAGTTACTTACTGCACTGATAGCATTGTTTTACACACATTTCTTTGCTTATTATTAATTTTTAAATTGTATTGTGCTTAACTTTAAACATACAGAAATGAACTTTGAAATTTTAAATAAGTAATTTTCTGCTTTCATTCTGTTGTCATGTAACAGCATATTAGTTTTCATATAAAAACCCAGCCATCCCACCCTTCTTGCAAAATGTTTGTTTGACCAATAGTACAGCACAAATAGGAATGTCAGATACTTATTTCTATTTAATTTAATTATTAATAAGCAGCTAGTAGATTAACTGAAACACAGGTGCTTATTTTAGGTTATAATCTTGCCAGATAAGTAGTCATGCTAGAATGAAGATTAACTGAAAAAAATAAATAAACCGATAATAACAATAAAATAGTACAATTCAACAAAAACATTAGTATGCAATTCAGCAATACATTTTAAATAACATACTATGGAGTATTATGTACATGTTGTAATATTATAAAAAATAAAAAGGAGGCAAGGAGAGATTAAGAACAAATAAGACAACTTCAGACAGCACATATGAAGTTACTTATCAAGCCAAACCATGGGGAGGAACAGGTAATAAGTGTTAATATATGTTAAACCTGTCCCTATCCCACCATCAAAAAATAGGTGGGGTGGTTAGAGTTCAGACAGAAGAAGGACTCCAATGTCAGTCAGAGAGTTCAGACCTCTGAGGTTGGGATTGGCATAATGGTTAAGGTGCTTGCTTCCCAAACACAATCTGCACATACCTCTCAACCTCTTAGGGCATGAAATTTGGACAAAGCTATGAGTAGAAGTGGAATAAAGGCTCAGAAATATGGACAGTTTTTAAATATTGCTCTTAGAAACTTAGAACGTTGATAGAATAAAAAGTTTTTACATTATCATGCATTTTCTGAAGGGTATGAAGTCTGAAACACAAATGTCTGTCTTTATTTATTAACTTCATTCTTTAATGAGTTGCCACTAATTTGCCAGAAAACCACGATTTTATGAAAAATGGACCAAAAATATGAGGCAAAAATCTGGACATTCTGCGAAAAACTGTACAGTTGAGAGGTATGAATCTGCAAGGTTTGACTGACCTCTGATGGAAACTATCTAGGCTTACAATGGCCCATAAAGGCAGCTAGCCTACTATTACCTGTGAATATAAACAAGTATTCAAATTTGTGAGGCTTTTTTGTACAGGATATGGTTAGGAAAGCAGACACAAACGTCTCTCCTATTGAAAGTGCAGAAGAAGGTTTGACACTGGTGATTACATGCAGTATGATTATTTTATCCTTATTGTGTCCTAAAATAAGATGTTGGTTCATTCTTCTTATACAGGGTGAGAGGTTCTTCATGGTTCTAATGAACTAATGCCAAGCTGATGCTAATGAGATAATGGGATAGGTAATGCTTCCTACCATCACGACCACAGAGGCTTTTTGTAGGAGCACTAAGCTTCCTTACTGAAAAAGAGCAAGGTCAGACTATTGATGTCCCTAGGTGATGACTGTCATGTGTGATGTGACCTGCTGTAATTCTGAAGTGCATGTTGTAGGGCTATAAAATGTACTGTTGGGGGGAGGTCATCATATCCTTGCCTATTCCTGATCAGTGTAGTGGCTATTCTTCCTGTACCCAGTTGACCTATTTTCTCCTCCATTAGAGGAACAGACCTTTACTCCCTTTAATCCATGACAGAAGTGTAAGTTGGGTGTTAGGGAGTGGGCTAGTCTGCCAGTACTGTGGAGTTTTCAGTTTCTACCTCTATGATTGCCTTGCAAGCTTCACAGTTACCATCTTGGGAGGTGTATGTGCACTTCCATGCTTGAAAAACCTCTATTCACGTGGCATACTTATCGCAGTATGGGGGTCATTTGGCTTTTAATGCTGCAATAATTACCAGTGCAGTGAAAAATGAATGTATGGAGCTAGAAATTCTTTACATGTGCAAGCTATCCCCCCCCCACCCCACCCCCGCAGGCATACCTCTCAACCGTACAGATTTACACAGAATGTCTAGAAATTTGCCTTATATTTTTAGTCCATTTTTCATAAATTTGTGTTTTTGGCCAATTAGTGGCAAATCATTAAAGACTGAAGTTAGAAAATAATGACAGGCATTTGAGTTTCAGACTTCATACCCTTCAAAAAATTCATGCTAATGCAAAACTTGTTATTGTATCAGCTTTCTATGTTTGCAAGAGCAATATTTAAAAATTCTCCCTATTTTTGGGCCGTTGTCCTACTTTTATTAATGGCTTTGCCCAGCTTTCTTGCTAGAAGAAGTTGAGAGGTATGCCCCCAGGATGGGTATAAGCCAGCATCACTCACTCACTCTTATCCTCTCCCACCCACTCCCTCCAGAGCCCTTGGTGTTATTAGAACACAGGTTGTCTGGCAAGCATTCAGGGCTTTATCCTTCTGTGCCTTCAGGCCTGGCATGAATGAATGTGTTTAAGTGATATTTCTGTGCAATAAATCCTAATAAAGATGTGGCTCATAATGCACTCAGGTTTTGTTAGTGCATTTGATGGGAAGGGATTTTCTGTCAATAAAAGGTTCATGAGTTTGCGTTTATTTATTTCCATAAATTTTCTGTAGTTTTCAGTAGTCAGATTTTAGAAGTCAGATCCTAATCAAGCAAGCAATGGGCAGAATGCATAGAAGAATAGCAGGCAGTCATGAAGGGAATGCCATCTACTGCAGAGTACATACATGCATGTATTCCCCCCTATATCTCTCTCTCTTTCTCTCTCTCTCTCTCTTTCTATATATATATATGTATATATGCAAAATGCGTAACACAGAAATTGCTGACATTGCAGTGTAGCATTAGGGTTGAAATGTACTCCTGAATTTGTTGTCTGTCGGATGAGATGATAAGCTGAGGTTTAAGCTTTGCCATTCCTGCCTGTGAGTCTTTCAATGTGAGAAGAAAAGTGGAGCCGCCAGCAGAAACGAAAAAATAGTTACTGACAAAAAGACATGCAAACCCTTGATAAAGCCACCTGAGCTGGGAAGTGAACTACACAGAACAAAATGCTTTCAGGTAGCGATGCTAGTCATAGCAGAACTATGCTGCTTTCCAAGTTAAACTGTATCCCTGTGCAAATAACATAAAACCACAACTGAAATTAAGTTAGAAGGCCAGATAAATAAATTGATAAATAAATAATGTTTTGCATTTAGAGCCACTCAACTGTACGGTACAAATCTTTGCTCATTTTTCTTCCATAGGATACTGACACTCAGTAAGTCAAAACATATTTCCACTGTTTTGATAGTGATGAGTTTAGAGGAAAATTGTGAATATTTTTCATCGATTAACCAATTTCACTGTCTCTGACAAATGCCAGAGCACAGGTTATCGGTCTTATAATTATACTCCTGGTTCACTAGTACTGAAGTGAGGAATCTATCTATGCACTGAACTTTGCATATATGGAGTATCTGGCTTCTGGGAAATAAAGAGAGGCGATTATTAGATTACCTGTGATCACATAGCTATGCCCAAAGTAAAAAAAATAGCCATACTGCATAAGCAGAGTAATTAAGTTTTGATGAGATGGTACTCAATTTACTGATTGTTGCTTATTTAGCCAGCCTGTTACTCTCATACATTATCCAAAGAAAAAGTTATTGCTCCAGCATTATTCTGAGTAAAGTGATGCATTTAGGATGTATTTTAAGTGAATGAACATGTCAGTACTGTACATTATTTACCATAATTACTTTCTACATCATTATAATTCAAGGGGACTTGAATATCTAACCCAAGAATAATGATTCAGAAGTAAGCTGCTAAGACTGAAGCATTATCTTCTATGCAAACAGTAAATAAAAATGAATGTATGAAGGTAGTAATTCCTTATATGTGCAAATTGAGTGCTTCTTATTGTAAAATATTTCAGGAAAGACTCTCTGCTAGTATTTTAAATTGTAACACATTTTTATTCATTTTCTATATTCTGAAAGATTAAACAATAAAAAAACAGTGAAAAGGAAAGCCACCACTGAGGGAAAAAAACTTGGTGGGAATAGTTGAAGAATACAGCTTTAAGATTTCAATTTATATTGGTCCTGACTCATGACACAGGCTGGGCAAGCTAGGAGCTAAGAGTCATGACTCTGAATGACCTCTGTATAGACTGCTTGAGAGAGACGTCAGCTGAGAACTCACAGGGATTGCAGGCCTGCCAACCATTTTGAAAATGACTGCCAGTTAAGACTTCTCTCAGCTGAATACCCAGGAGGAGGGAACAACAGTAATAAAGCAGTTTAAAAGAAAAAGATATTGCCTTCAAATGCCTCTAGCCCTTTATCCTCTTTTTATGACATTTATTCAACAAAACACAGAGATGAAACTAAGTTCTTTGTGTCTTATGACAAAATTTGTAATTTATAAGTGTCCTTCTTTACTGAAAAGCAGTTTAGAACATATTAATAAAATACAATATATCTTGATGCAATTTTCTCGAAAAACAATTTTTTCCATCACATATACTCAATATGTCTCTTTCTCTACACACACACACCAAAAGAGAAAAAGACATGCATACACATGTGCATGTGTTTGTGTGCTTATGATTGGTGTGTGTGTGTGTGTGTGTGTGTGTGTGTGTGTGTGTGTGCGTGTGTGTGTGTGTGTGTGTGTGTGTGTGTGTGTGTGTGTGCTTGTGTGTGAATGTATGAGACAGACAGCAAGAAAGATGAAACTAGACAATGCCAGACATGAACACACTGACAGAATATATTACTGAGGTTTGGGAATTCAATGTAAGATTA
Source organism: Protopterus annectens (assembly GCF_019279795.1). Taxonomy (NCBI): domain Eukaryota; kingdom Metazoa; phylum Chordata; order Ceratodontiformes; family Protopteridae; genus Protopterus; species Protopterus annectens. Next base: position 1,834,938,031 of record NC_056739.1, read on the forward strand.
CATTATGTGAATAAATCAGATAGAAATTCTTAGAATTCTTATATGCTGGCTTTAAACAATCAATTTTTTTTGCAATGACTTTTAATCAGTAGCAATGTGTGTGTGTACATGTGTTTGTGTATAAATTACATATATATATATATATATATATATATATATATATACAATTTCATGTGTGTGTGTGTGTGTGTGTGTGTGTGTGTGTGCATGTGTTGTGTGTGTACATGCTGATACTAGCTGTACAGAGGATGAGGTCATGCATCATGAGCTGCAGTTGTTTAAAGCAACCTGTAGTGGCTCACCTTCTCGTCATTCTGAATCATCTGCAGTGTCAGAATTCTAGACCAACAGTGCCAAAATTCTAGACCATACACTGTGTCAGACTCCTACCAGTCAGTTTTACTTTCTACTACTGAACCCAAAATCCCATATGGCATTCTCCATTAGCTGGCTTCCGTCATTTACTGTGGTCAAATTCTTACCATCATTCTACAAACATTACTTATTTGGACAGCCTATATTCTTAAAGAGGCCAGAAGCATCTACTTTGGTTGAATCCTGGATCATACGCAGTCTGAACTTTCAACTGGTTTACATTCAGTGATGTGACTGACTCTAGAACCTTCATAACCTGAGCATGCTAAAGGCAAACATCAGCAATAGAAAGCTCACACTGAGATCATAAGCAGCCTCAGCTTCTAACTTGCTATTGTGCATTGGTGCAACTGATCTCCAGGTCTTAAATAGTCTCTGCCTGAGGGTAGGTAAGAGCACTTGTTGCAGCTGACCTCTTAATAATGCATCACCACAGCCTCTAGCCACCTGCTATTGTCAATTGATGTGGTTAGATTTCAACTTCAGATCAGCTAGCAGCACTTGCTGCAGCTATAGTAAAAGGCCGCACATGCCCTCAAAATGTCTAGCACTGCAACATATGAATGGATACCAGGTTCTACACAGACTACACCTCTCTGCAATTAGCATTGTCTGTTGCAAATGAATCCTACATGATATATAGCACTGGCTTCACTAAAAGGCCTACAGCAGCTGCTGTGTCTTATCCTCACACCATATATTATCACAGCCCAGCATCACTAGCTTGAGAAGAATTGCAAAGTCTGACACTGTTTATAAGTTTAAAAATAAAGACTTGAACAAGGAATACAGACAGCAGGAAATAATTAATCATCCCTATGACCTGTCATTTCAGATGTCAAAAATGCAGCCTCATATTTGGACAGTATGCGTAGCATTTGTAGTTGCAGCGTCTACACATAATGGCAATCTGCGCTTTCTATGCATTAGTGTACGCAAGAAGCTATTCATAGAGGCTACTTGCACTCATGTAAATGAAGGGTTAATAAGATTCTAATGAGATATGATTTAGAATTTCTTTTACTAATATGCCTCCTTCCTGCCTGTTTGCAATGCATTCTTATTTTTGTACATATTTCTGAGCTGTTTCATATATGCTATGAAAGGCAGAATCACTTATTTTCTATCAACTTTGCATTTAATGAGGATGCCTACTTGTTTTGGCTACTAGCATGTTTTTTTCCAGTATGAGTTGATTGTCTTGGCAAAACTGTAAGTACCCCATAGCTCTCGACAGTCAAGAAGGGGGAGATACAGGCAAAGAATAACTCATTACAATATTTATAATCAGGAAATTCTTGATAGATTTAGAGTTGGCAGGGACATTTTAAGGGCTTTACTGAGTATGTATGGCACAAAGATGGGAAATGGGGAGATACATTGTCTTTCGACTCCTGTGAATACTAAGGTATGTAAAGCCCTCACTGTTATTGCCAAGGAAACCTTCCAGAGACAGACTAGAGACCTGCTGAGTAATTCTCAGTCATTGGTTGCAAGGATACTGCAGCAGTTCCAGTGATATAATCTTGGAATGTGTGGATCAGTATATCTATTTCTCAATGTCACATCAGAACTGAGTTTGAACTATGCATGTCTTTTATGGGGTGGCACATTTCCCTTCGATGCTTGGTGTGATAGATTGCACCCTTGTTGCCATTAGGGCTCCAACAGGTCCATGGGTAATGGTACTGCAATACAAAGGTTTACTGTCCCATCAACTGCCAGATAGTGTGTGATGCATGGGGGTGTATCATCACTGTGTCAGCCCAGCAGTGGTAGTGACTATGATTTCTATATCTGGCACACCAGCTCAATCTATCGCCTCTTCCTGCTTGGTAGGATGTCCCATGGCCACCTTAAGTGGAAATTTTAGTTAGAATAATCTAATCAGTTATTCTTAGTAAAATGTAAAGTGTATTACTAAACCATATTTTGTTATGTCGCTGATGCAGGTTATCCTCTAGAACTCTGGCTCATGACCCCTGTGAAGAATTGGATAGAAGCAGCAGAGAAAATTTATAACACCACCCTGTCACAAGCATGAATTGCCATTAAGAGAGTCTTTTTCATGCTTAAAGGCCATTTTGGTTGCCCAGATTAATCTGGGTTGCTCTTCAGTATGACCCTGCTACTGCATGCAGGAGATTTACTACATGTTGCATTCTGCACAATATGATCATGCACCAGTCTGCTGGTGAAATGCCTTATGTCATTATTGCAGCTCCCAGTACAGACCTTACCATGACTGATAACAGTGTTGAGGACCAGCCATCAGTAGTAGTAAGGGACACCATGCAGCAGACTTGTTCATGGTACAAGGCTGCACAGGTAAAGTGATGGCATCTAGTCCACAACTATGGACTTTGATATTCAGGATAGTGTATTCTTGTAAAAACACAGAGAGTGTAATCGATGCATGCAGTGCTTTGTGTGGGCCGTGCTGTGCAGCTACCAGTTTTTAGGAAGGGAATGACATTCATGCCAGTGAGTAAAGGGAATTATTTAGGCTTCTTAACTTTGTTACAAATGTTCATAAAATGGTTGAATCTTCATAGTTTTTCATACCAAGAGTCCATTTTAAAGAAAACAAGAATGTTTACCCAGGTCTTGAATTCACTAATAGAGGTCTTTGAAAGAGCCTCTGCAGAAATGTATTGTCTCGTATCGGATGGAAAAGAATACATTTTTTTTAATTTAACCATGACTAAATGAGATGCTTTATACAGGCATTAACACAACAAAAAAAAGATATTGTTATAAAAAATGCAGACATCATGGGGGTAATGGACACTATTTTTTATTTAGAGAGCATATTAGAAATATTGAGCGGTGTAAGTACATATAATGAAATCAACAGAAAAGGACAGATAACATTATAAATGATGTAAAGAAATCAGGTATATGATGTACATAATGGCTTATTGTGTGAATTACTGAGTTAATTTTATGTCTAAAATATACTGATATATTACAGACTGCCAAAATTCACAGAAAAGTTGAAAAAACACCTATGAGGCCTACAGTCTCATCACATGCTTAGATTATAGAGTTTATTTTAATTTATTTGTAGCAAGAATACAAGGAAACACATTTTAGTACCAAGACTTTTACACAAGATAGTAAAGATTTTTGGAGAAGCTATTTATTTTGTACCAAAGGAATAAGAATAAGAACTTTAGGTTTGTTACCTTAGATATAAATTACTACTTTATTGTGATACCAAATAAAAGCTTTAAAAAAAATTATAATGCAACATATTGAAAAACACAGTGTATCCATAAACAATTGATATGTTTTGTTATTATTAGTCTTAAAGCACAATGTTTTAATGTTTCAAGGGAAATATTATCTTCAGAAACAGGGGGTTGCATGGTTACCCCTGTAGGTTATACATATACTAATATAGCTGTGAGCATATTAGAAGATGAATATATATTTAACCATTTGAGTAGATGCTATCAACATTTTTTACTGTATATAAAAATTCTTGTTATATTTTTATACTGTGGGAAGGAACTGAATTTGAGTTGAATTATAAAAATATTTATCACATAGTGTTAGTCATTTGAGCTTTAAGCAAACCATGCTTAAGAATATAATACATTTTCTAGTATTCAGATATGATAATCTGATGATGGTACAATGAATACAATGGTATATTATTAAGAATAAAGGAGGGGGATATGTATCTCCATGGGAAGAATGCCCATCCTCCTTTCACATTTAGGAATATATTGAAGAATACAAACAGAAAATTACCTAGAATCTCAATTGAATGAGATGTCAGTCTTCTTCTTCTTTCGGTTTTTCCCGGTTAGGGGTCGCCACAGCGGATCATCTGTCCGCTCATGATTGGCAGTGGAGTTTTACAGTGTCGAGTTGCCATCCCGGTGCCCAACCTTCCACAGAAGGCACACACACGTGCACACTCACACCTAGGGCCAATTTAGAGTGTCCATTCCACCTACTGCATGTCTTTGGACGAATGAGATGTCAGTAGATTTGGTTAATTGTTTTTATGAGAAAAGGGGCATAAGAAATAAGAAGAATTTGTTATGGAGACACTCCAAAATGAGAATGGTCCAGTCTTTTCAGATGAGACAAAATATTTCAAAATAGAAGAAATGAGAAGCAGAGTATAAGGTCTATACTGACATACAATCAGTTGACTATGTCAGTAAAAAATATAATTAGGAAACATAGGCACATACTTGAAAATTTGAAAGAGCCAGAACTTAATTAATTAGATTTGGATACAGAAAAAAGAAAAATTTCAAACAACTTCTATGTTATAACGAATAAAATACTTTATCAAAACAGAATGCTGCTTCTGGTGAAGATACAACAAAGTATTTCAACACCTCTTTCAGGCAGCTAATAAAATTGGCCACTTATACACAGTTCCACAGGTCATTACCTCTATTACCACCTCCTGATTTAACTTGTATAATATCAATTACAAAAAGAATGAATTTGCTACATTGTTTAGAATGTCAAAAAAGTGCATTAAATGTATAATTATACTTAAAGGGCATATGCATTTTCATCCATACATTATGTTTGTTTTATCTTAATTTTCTAATAGTCTTTCCAACATAAAATGACTGACTTGTAGAACATGTATAACATGTAGAAATGCAAACAGCATACCATGAATCACAAGTAAAGCATCCTGGAGAAGTATAAGTCCTAAATGTATTCACACAAAAAGTTAGTTCCTTACAATTTTAATTTGTACAAATTGCAATTATAGCATGTATGTGTGCCTCTAGCCCTAGAATCATTTAACACACTGCTTACTATCTCCATCTATGGGTTATCTAAAATTTATTTTATATACAGACCTCTTAAAAAATAAAACCAGGACAAACTTCAGATATTTAGGAGAGTCGTTGGTTCTCCACTTCTCACTCACAGTGGATTTTATCCTTACACTATCCACTGTGTATGTCAAATCCTTCATTGTACCCCATTATCCCAATCTTAATCAGTTATCATATCAACATCAGTAATCATATTGCTAGTGTCACTTAACAGCACAGTTTCAGGATAACCTCCTCTTTTTAAATTTCTTAATAAACTACTCTACAAATATTTCTCTTCCTTTTATTTATTTTTATTTATTTATTTATTGCATTTGATTACCGTGGTAGTCCACTGGGCCAGAAAAATCAATTTTCAGTGGAGGCCCGGGGAGAAAAGCTCCACATTTAACACATACAGGCAAGAAATATGTTACAATGATACAGGATATATAATACAACAGTAGCAAATACAAAAACATTATGATTGCATACACTAAATTATTGCCAGAGGTAAAACTGGAGACGAACATTATGATTATTTACAATAGATTAGTAACAGAAGGTGGATTGGAGACAAACAGTGAGGAAATAGCATATAGTCATGAATTGAAACTACAAAATAAAGATAAATTAAATATTGAGTAAGATAAATAGCAGAGAAGAAGGAAAAACAGTATGGTAATGTAGGTGTACTGCAGGGGAAAATTTAAAAAAAAGTAAGAAATAGA
>NC_056739.1:1834944438-1834969438 GCF_019279795.1 Protopterus annectens
TGCCTATCACCTTCACTCACCCTGCTACAACATTCTTCTTTTACTTTCTTTGGCATCCAGAACTATTGACATATATCATACCATATATTCTAGGTCTTCCACCCTCAAATTTCTCACTAACATCCACCCCTAATGCCAGTATCCATCACTACATCACAGCTAACTTTTATTAATCCAACTAGCCCAAGGCTTTATCATCCTTATAAGCCATTTTCCTCCATATCCTTTTACATGGTACAGATTCCTCCTTTTGTGCATCTAACTGAAGTTTCTAATCTATAAAACTTCTCTCTTTAACTTTTTTCATTTCTCCCATGTACTTGCTGCATCTTCATACTCCACACCTTAAGAATCAGCTAAGCTTCCATTAAGAAATCACATGCATCTCTTACCTCTTGAAATACCTTGAACATTTCCCTTGCTCGGATTCTTTAATTGCTCTACCAAGTGAAGCTCTTTCTCTTCCCACTTCTTTTCTCATACCTGCCCACAAATGATATAATGATATTACTCCCTAGCATTCTTATATTGCTCTTCCCAAAAGGAAACAAAATCACCCCTCACCTAGCCATGACTGTGTGTGTGTGTGTGTGTGTGTGTGTGTGTGTTTGTGTGTGTGTGTGTGTGTGTGTGTGTGTGTGTGTGTGTGTGTGTGTGTGTTTGTGTGTGTGTGTGTGTGTGTGTGCGTGTGTGTGTGTATCCTTTTCTGTACTACTCGTCAGCTGTTGATTTGAACTGTTACCACTTCTCTTTCTCATCTTCCCAACATATTCATCCTACCCCCTTCCTCTCTTCCCCTGTACCCGCCATATTTTTGGTGCCATATTTATAACTGAAACACATATTGTAGTTTGCAATCCAGTATAGCCCAGTCCTTCTACTCATTCTCATTTATCTGCCTTTACTAATCTTCCTTCCTTTCCACACAAATGTACGTATCTTCTAACCATAGCAAGCAACTGTTATTCCATTGATCAATTTACCAGTGTTACTCAACTTCTTATTAAAATGTTGCTTGTATTCAGTAATAAAGGTACAAATATGTAAATTGAACTATTCCCTCTTAATGAGACAGCTGTCAAATTAAAGCCAGCCTCTACAGATATCCTTTTCTCTGCTGAAAATCTTCTCTAAAATACCTGGCTGAGCTTTCATTTGTTTGATTTCTAGCTCGTTGATTTGAAACTCAGTACATGGACATTATCATAGTCACTGCTGGTGTGGTAACTCTGTGGTGTTTTCACTTTCTTCTGCCATTGTGTGACGATTAAATCAATATGTTTAAGTAAATGAGATAGAGAAAATGTGGATATAGAATTTTTTGGGGGGGACTGATTCTCAGTAAGTAGAAAATGGAAAGTTGAACTCTTGTCAAGTTGGGATTCAAGGAAGTATATGGAGAAAACATCAATTACACTGCAAGGCACAAAATCCTGAGACTGCACAGCTGCAAAAATGTTTGGCAACTAATCTGCAACATTACTTATGCTATCTTACAAATCAAATTTCCAATTACTACAAAAGCGTTGGTCCTCGTTAATGATGATTCATTTAAAAATAAATAATAATAATAACAATGGCCAAAGAACCTGGATTATTCAGCACTGCAATGTAGCCCATCTTTGCATTATGTCAAGACATAAAAGCCCACAAACCTCTTACATAGTTACATTAAACAATTTCTACTTAAATATTCTTACAAGTGAAATTCATCTCACCCTTTATAGAATATCCTTTAATAACAAGCATGCACAAAGTCAGCTTCACATTTTCAGATGCCAACGCTCACAGACTACTAATATTAGAACTGCACGTGGCAGTTATAGTTTTCCATTGCTGTTATACCTCTCACATGTACCCCATTACAAGGGCTGTCCTCATTTGGGATCTTAAAAATTAATGTTCCAGAAAGTTCCACAATGAAAGTGTCAGTCACACATTCATCGTTAAGACCTTTTTTCACTTATAATCCATGGTAAATAAAACTGAATCATTAATTCATTAAAAGATTGGTTTAACCATTCTGTGAGCTTCCATGCTGAAGTTGTGAATAACCTGTTAGCAAGTGTTCCACATTTTGCCCATTTGTTCCACATTATGAAATGTAGTGTTCCCTATTTTGGAGATGGAAGGTTGAGAGCTATGATTGTTATGCTTAGTTTATGTTTGTAAATAGTTTTTTTTATTTTTAAATGTTGTTGTTTGCTTTATACATTGTGATATATATCAATAAAGCTTTATTGCAGCATTATTGTACAATAGTTAAACTTTTTGTATGCCTTTTCCAATATGTCTACAGACCATTAATTCCCGTCCCATGAGTCATACAGTTACAATCCCTTATACAAGGCACCCTGTAGGGCCACAAATGGGGAGAATGTTGACTGCAGAAATCCATCATCCAGGCAGCAATGAAGGAGGTTGGTGCCAATGCTGATTGCACTTTTATCCCACTCATCCTATGCCTCTATTGTCTGTTTTATAACTTTGTAAATTACTTCATATAGCTTTATTACTTACATTCAATGGCATATGCAGAAGCATTGCACTTCATAATTATAGCTCACACATATACCTGTTAACAATGTACCTACAATGATTTATTTGATTCTTGCATTTGATTTCTGAGTCACAAAAAAAAAAAATTAAGCAACTTTAATTATGAAAGCCCAGTCAACAGGTGGCCTTCTAACAGAATGCATAATCACACCACCTTAATCTCTATAAAACACTAGTCCCAAACACACAGTTATATTTAAAGACTATGTGTAGTAAAAAAGTTAAATATGCCACTCTTCCTTGCAATGCAATAAGTGAAAAGTTGCTTATCTGTCTTGCTAGAATATAAAAACAATTACTTTCTGACTTATTATTTCTTCTTCTATACTAAAAATCCTATGTAGTTCCTTACTTCCATTCATAGACTCTTATGTGATTACAAGGCTAACAGGCCCATGAGACCTTTTTAAGCCTAACCGTGTATTCCCATATATAACTTGCAGAATGAATTACTTAGTGGCATATAGTTATGTTTAGGTGTCAGAGCATTTACAAGTTGCCACTGTCCAGTAAGATGAAAGATGCAAGTTCAGGAGTAAATTTTTTATTTTGCATCACTGGTCTAGGCTATGTTTGAATAGGATGAGGGATAAACTCTGCTTTCCATGAATGGAAAGCTTATTCCAAAGGAGAAGCAGTTTCTGGACCAACATGTTCTGTTTATGCCACAAACTATAGTTATATCCTTTAATCAGGTATTTCTAATGCTGTTAGACTTGTTAATGTGTACAATAAACCAAAAGGAGTACGGCTGGAAAAAACACAAACAAATCAACTTGTTAATGTGTATTACCTCCCTGTGTACTGGATCAGATGATGCCTTATAAGTTAGGCACAGATCACCTCTCAGTAGTCTACAGGAAACTGAGAATAAAGATAAGGCTTTGACGCAATTTGCATATTAGTGTGGTTTCCATCACATATTACTTTTGAAAGTTGTTCCCCATACCTGGCAAGGTTCATATTGAAGGGAGCATTTTATTTTGTGATTGACCTAATGAGGACTGAGTACAATGGGGTAATGACATCTCTGGACATGGATGCTATCTCCTTGTTACTGAACTGTGCAATATAGAATGATTTCCTTACAGCAGTAGAGAGATGGTGGTTAAATCCAGGCCACTGACTACATATGTTCCCAAGTCCCTAACCACTGGATTTACTCTTAGGGTTATATTGCTATGTGATGATTTCTTGGGAGGGGGTGACTTTCCATAAGATACTACTATATATTTTTTGGCATTCAGTTCTAGACCATGGATCTGGGATCAATTATTAGTTTGCAACAAACCCTCTTAGAGGATATTATTGCCTGTGTTAGACTGTATAATCACACTGAGTTTGCAGTTGTGTACAAACCTAGTTAACCAGTGTATTTAGCATTAGCTTTAACTTCTGAAAATTAGATGCCAAACAGGAGAGGTCCCAACACTGGTGACTAGCCTTTTTTTGGGAATAGAGTCCCTGATACTGACTTCCTGTGTCCTATCTGTGCACCAGTTGGGTATCCAGTGGGTGGCATAGAGGTTTAATCTTAGTTTTGTGAATTTGTCTAGCTCACATCTATGTTATATCTGTACATCATATAATTTTCTCTATACTTCCTAATATCTACAGTTGTTTTCCCCATATCACAATGAAAACCATTCGTATTACTATCTCCATATTCAATAGTATATACCTCTTATTTCTCTCAAACATTCAGTTCTTCTCTTTTTATCTGATCATGGAAATGACATAATAATCCACACCATCCTATCTCAAACCCTTCAGTTAATAACATTTCTCACCTAAACTTGTATCTAACACTTTCATGTCTTATGAATTTAGTAAAGCAGTTGTTCTGAACCATCCTTTCCCCCTGTAGTCCATAATTCCTTCCCTGTAACCTGTGATAATGTTGCATTTTACATTAAATCAGAAATCCAACATCTAGCAGACATATAGTTTCTTTTTAATCCTCTTAAAACAAAAACAATAATTTTCCTTACATCTTTTTTAAACTATCCTTATTTTGTGATAAAGTAATTCTCTTCCATCTTGGGCACATTTTTTCAATTCTTTTATCTTTCTTTTCCCATTTATTACCCTGTCAAATAATGATGTTTCATCTTTACTGCCAGTACAAACCTCTTCAGCCTCACATTCCTGTTTATAATTCCAGTGTTTTCTTCTATATTCTGTACAATAACTCCTGTCTTAGCATAACAATGTTGTTGTTCATAGTCTATCCCTTTTTTTTAAGTGAATATTTTGTCTGCTTCTTCAGAAACTATATCAGTCTCAGAATTAACATTCTGGTCATTTAATATTTCATTTTTGTCTTCCTCCTCCTCTTCACTATTTTCCTTTACATTTTTTTCTCCCCATTTCTTCCTCTATACAATCAGAGACAACATTTCAAAACCCAATTTCTTTTTTTTTCTGTGACCACTTTCCCCACAGTGGCACTGGTTGCACTATATGTTGTCCCATTCATTGATTAAATGTATGTCACTTTTACATGAAAAGACACACACACACACACACACACACACACACACACACACACACACACACACACACACACACACACACACGCACACACATGCACACACAGCCACAGACATCCAGATGCACACAATATACCCACAAGTATTCACATATACACACATACATGATTTTGGCTGCCTAGGATGCATCAATGCTTCTCTTTTATTTAGATCATCACTCTGTGCAAAGTATTGTTTATTCTCCATATATTATTATTGTTTTATTACATGTATTATTGCTGTCTGTTCTAATGTGTTGATTCCCTCAAATTTTGTATTTTAGTTGACTGTTTTATAACACTGTGTATCAAAATTTAACAAGAGACAGGTTTTTGACAGTGTTTATGCTTCAGGACATTAAAGCACTGTTTACACTAATATTCAATGTTAACTGAATGCATCTTTTTTTTTCAAATATAATTTTTTATTGATTTTGCTTTAAGAGATAACACAATACAAAGACGATTGTGGTTGCAACAATACATATCTACACTATATACAGTAGTGCTGTCAGAGGATAATTCAAAACATGAGGATAATCATACTAAGGGAAAGAAAGAAAGTATGCAGGTGGTAAGTTATTTTGTCCATATAAAGTATATAAGCCTCAATTAAGCACCTAAATCAACCCTGTTCAGTTGTCTTGAGCCTCAAAGATGAGGGGAATTTCAAGAAGCAGTGGTATTTAGGTGAAGAGAGGAAGGGGTATGTGAAAGCAGAACAAGTAGTAATAGTGTGTTGTCCAATATTTTGATAGTTAGTTATCAGCCAAAAGTTCAAAAATGACCTCCCAAAAATTTTGAAAGTATGTGCGCTTATGTGCATTGTTAATAATGAGCTTTTGTGAAGTAATGTATTTCACAGCCAGATTTCTAAACCCCTCCCAAGTCATTTAGAGTGGTCTAACCAATTGTTGGAGATATAACATTTAACTAGAAGGCACAGTGTAATTAGGATATTAAATCTTAATTTTGAAAATTCAAGGTTAGTAATGTGTAATACAGCCATTTCCCAAGAGAGAGTTGATTTGTGGTAACCCATCTTTTCAAGTCTCACCTTTAGAGATCACCACATACTGTGAGAGTAGCGGCAAAACCAAATTATATGTAAGATATCGGCCTGGGGGAAAAACAGCAGGGACAGGCAAGGGATATATTAGGATTAAAGTTGTTTAAATAACTAGGAGTGTAGTATAGGTTGTTGTTAATCATGAATTGAGTATAGATGAGCTTTTTGAAAAAAAAATGTTGGTAGATTTAATAGCTGAAACTTTTTGTTCATCTGTTAAGATAATCCCTTGTTAATCCCAGAATTTCGCATATACCAACTTATCTTCAAACCTGATTTATCTATAAGTTTATGAGAGAGTGAGAGCATATTCTTATTGCCTGATAAGACTTGAATCAGATTAGAAACCTGTGTGCGATCATGGTCTGAAATCATGAGGTCTTGAATTAGAGATGTAATAAAATCCCTGATTTGACGCATGATTATAATGTATTGCTTAAATACTTTTAAGGTGTCTCTTAATTCTAATGGTGAAAGAGCTTTATGTTTGTGGATGTCCCATAGAGAGTAATCTTTTATTAAAGGAAAGTCACCAAGGTTGATCATATTATTATTTAATTTGACATTTGGGTTTAGATGAATAGGTTGGAATAGGAGGAGAGCTTTATCTAGCTTCAAGGATTTAAAGATCTCTTGGAAGGAATTGATTTTATATTTCAGGATGTGGTGTGTTTTTAATTTCCTAAGTGTTATTGGGTCTATAAAGGGGAGAGCCTTGGGATTTAAGCTATTACCCATAATATAATTGTACCACATTTTAACCCATGGGGGAGTCCATGTATATTTAAATGGAAGATAATTAATGATAGACATTAATCTGTTGGCTTGCAAAATAGTATAGTAGAGATGTAAGTTTGGCATACTAAGACCTCCTTTAGATTTCAGTAAGATGAGTTTCTGATCTGATACCCTAACTGATTTTGGATGTCAGATAAATTTTGCAAAGGCTTTGTGAATATTAATAAAAAATTAGTTGGGAATGAAGGAGAAAGATGCATATAGGTGATAAAGGAACTTTGGGAGGATATTCATTTTAATAATAGATGCTTTAGATAGTAGGGTCAGTTTCAACTGCTGCCACCTGTTTAGGTCTTGGGATAGTGTTGACCATAGTTGGGAAACATTAGAAAATATTGTAGAAGAGAAAAAGTGGTCATAGCATACTCCTAGGTATTTGCAAGAATAAGACATGTTAAAGGGAGAGACTGGAAAGAGATCTTCTTTGTGAGCTGATGGATTGATCAGGAATATGAATGATTTATTAAGAATGATTTTATAATCAGAGATATGAGCAAATGTATTTATAGTAGCCAATATTTTTTTATAATCAGTCAGAGGGTGTTCAAAGTAAACATTCAAGTTGCCGGCAAATGCAGTCAGACTTGTATTCGTGTTTAGTATTTTAGGTATTGAGTGGTAGGTTGATTGATTAATGGAAAGAAATAGTGGTGCAAGATATAGATTAAAAAAAATGGGCGAAAAGGGGGCACCCTTGTCTGGTCCCATTTGAAATTTTTATTGGCTTTGAGGTTTTCTTATTTATATGTATACACGTATATGAACTGGTATACAGAATTTTGATTATATTAATAAAGTTATAGGGGATATCAAAGTAGAATAAGACTGTGAATAGAGAACTCCAGTTGACCCTATCAAATGCCTTTGAAGTGTCCAGAATCATTGTATATCTAGGGCATTTATCATTTTTCGAAAGTCCAATCATAGATTCTAATGTCAGTGTATTGTCACAGATATGTCTTTGAGACATAAAGCCTGCTTGCTCTTTGGAGATCAAGGAAGTGATTACTTTTTTAATTCTTACAGCTAGCAAGGAGGAAAAAAATTTGATGTCAACATTCATTAAAGAAATTGGCCTATAATTATTCACATTTGAGTTAACCAAGTTGTTTTTGGGGAGCAATATGGTCTTTGAATGGTTGAGATAAAGGTCTGATATTCCATTAAGTGAGATATAGTTGAATAGATTAAGAAGGATAGGAGCTAGTACCATTTAAACGATTTTATAGAAGTCAGAAGAATAGCCATCGGGCCCTGGACCTTTCCCTGGTTTAAGATTATCAATGCTATTTAGGACTTATTGTAAGGTAATAGGAGCAAGTAAGATCTTCTTCTGTTCTTCGTTAAGTTTTGGAAAAGTGATGTTAAAATAGTCTTTTATCACTGGGATTGGGGTTTGTTGATTGTTGTTTGCATAGATATCAGAATAAAGTTGCTGAAATAGTTGGATAATTTGTGAGTCTGATTTGTAAAGTGTGTTCTGGTGATAGATAAGGTTAATCCTGGGTGATCTCAGTTTATTCTCAATCAGTCTGGCTAGTACTTTGAAAGGGGTTTGAATCCATTCAAAATACTGTGTTATATACCTATGTTCTTACAGTGAGTAATTGGAATGGTGCAGGTCAAATAATTCCTTTTATTTGTCTAACATTTCTTTTTCCAAGGCTGGGGAGTGGTTGATTTGGATCTTGTCATCCAAGTCCGTAATTTCAGATATCAACCGGTTTTCTTTCTCTTTCTTTAGTTTTTTAAGATTCGTGGAGTTTTGTATAAAAAGACCTCTGATCACAGTTTTGCACGCCACCCATTGGATGACATAATGAATGTCTGCATTGCGAGGGTCAGTACTGAGCTCTTTTAAAGCTAGTGCAATTTTGTCAGTAATTGAGGAATTATGTAATAAATTGTTATTTAAAGACCAGTTAGAAGCTGTAGTGATTGTAGGGGGGTAGGACACAGGGTTAATAGATACAGAAATCTTTGAGTGATCTGAAAGAAATCTTGGTTCAACACAGTATTTTTTTTGCCAGTTTGTTAATATAACAGAAATTAGAAAAAAATCAACAGGGGACCATGAGTTATAACATCTGGAATGGTATGTATAATTGTTTTTATTATGAAAGCTATCCCCAAAGGAAGCAGGGTCTATCAGTCCAAAGTCTGAAATTAAATCCATCAGGGCAAGTGAGGCTTGTGTGTTGTATGATTTAGATCTAGTAGAGTGGTCAAGGTTAGGATCAATTACAGAATTTCAGTCACCCCCCAGGATGTAATAGAAGTTCGGGAAATTAAGTAAGAGGTTATAGATCTTCATAATAAAGTCGTGTTGACCAGACCATATATATTAAGGACTAATATTCGTTTGGGGAGTAATGGGGTTGAGTATGTAAAGTAACTCCACCTTCCCTCATGATCTGATTCTTGTCTAGGATGGTAAGTGTGAATGAGTTTTTAATGATAATAGCTACGCCTTTAGAGTTAGAGCTATTTCCTGCTGAAATTATATCTTTAACCCATTTCCTCTTTTTTTTGTTACCCCATTCCTCTTGAACCATGTGAGTCTCTTGAACAGAACAAATGTCCGAGTCTGATTTTAAGAGGATGTGCATTAAAAGGTTTCTTTTATTTTTATTTTGGAGTCCTCTAACATTCCACGAAGAAATGTTCCACCCCCACTGATATTTTATGTATACCATAGTTTGAGTTGGATGTGAATCTGAGGTGACCAGAGCAATCAGGGATCTATTATGAGGCTTAAGATAGTTTTACCACCTGGTTACCAATATTTTACAAATGATAATGCAGCACTATACTCTCTCAAATCAACCCCTGTGCCTAACCACAAATACCCTAAGAATGAGAGAGAAAGAAAAAAAGAATTCCATAAGTGAATTTATTCTGTGAACAATACTAGGATTAGCTAACACAAACACAAAACTCAATTTACATACTATGTACAATATTAAACTAATTCCAAATGTCATCATCAGGAACCCTACTAACATATCCAACAAGCTCTAATGTGAGGTTTTTGCCAAGTTAAGGTAGTAACTGAATGCATCTTTTGTTAAACAGCTATTGATGTTATTTATTCTCCTTCTGTATTACTGAAATAGGTCTCATGCTGTGAATATGTTAAAGTTCATTTTGTTTAGTCTGATCTCTTCTCTAGAACTCTATCTCCTCTTTTACTTTCTAGCAACTGAGTGTACTTTTGTGTGCCCCATCCTGCTTTTTAATACATTGCCTCATCTTTTTACCACGATGATATATAATCTTCCATATGGTTGGCCTATTTTCCTGATAGTGTCATGCTCCTTTAGTCTCACCGCCTTTAATTTCCTGGTCTTTTTTTTTTCACTAAACTGTAAGTGTTGGAAAGAAGTGTTTTGGAGAAGGGATTCTTTGTTAGGGTAGGATATTAAAATTTTAAACTTTTGTTAGTCTTGTAATAGGTGCCATCCATAATGCTACGAAACAGAAGGAATTCAAGATCAGAATAAGTTGCTTTCACGTTTGACATGACTCCATCAGTGAAGGGAAAAGTTACATGTCAGCATTCAGAGGTACCTGCAATTTATCCTTCTATGTTTCTTTATTTCTCTAAATACTTTAGGTAATTGTAACAGTCATTCTTGTACCTATTTCACAGAGTTCAGTATTAAGAACATTGCCACAGCTAAAATTACATGTGTAAAGAGCATGCATTGCTTACCTGTGTTTTTACTGAGGTAAGTTCTCTCTTTTTGGGCTGCCTTCATATTTTAACATCCTCGAGCACCTGTGGTACACAAGTGTATTTGTACTGCCCCAACTCTGCACAGGTTGACTTATCACTGTTTTACAATGGTGTACCTTCACTTTTAGTGTCCATCTTTTAGCAGCAACAGCAAAACTCTGCATCAAGCCATTTGTTTACCTTTATTGGTCTGAATGTGCAGAATCACTGGGTTTGAGTAGGCACAGACTAATTGCCTCCCACTAACATGGGAGGTATGGTCCAATTTCTCCCCTCCCATCTCCAATTTCCCAACAACCTCAAGATCCACACATTTAGTCCTATTGCTCTCCTCCTATGTATTAATGACATCACAAGCATACTTAAAGGCACATTTGTATATAAGGATAATATCCACACATTCAACCATCCCATACCATCCATCACAAAAGTATTACCTGCTTAAAACCATATCTGTCACTATCCTACCTCATAGAGCACTCATCTAGAGCTCCGCCCTAGGAATACAGCTGCTTAGCACAGGAAAACGAGCCATTTCCCACTACTGCTAGGGGTCTGAATATCCCTCACAGCCACTTTACACACAAGATTTGCCCATCCTGATTATTTCACCTCTCAGGAGAAATTAAACCAAGAGTAGATATTAGTAGAGCAAGAAAATATTGGTTTATGTCCAACTGCTAATAGGTAAGCCAGTGTCTCCCACACTCAGATGGTCTTCACTTAGTCTGAACAATACAATAAAAACACTATTTCTGCTGTATCTTGTGATAGGTTGCCCTGTCTTCTGTTGAGCAGCTGTCCCCCACAACTATTGTCCTTGGTCACCCTTGAGGCATATACTGCATTTCAATCTATTTCTCCCTAAAACTAAGCAGCAACATATCAACCAGCAACACTGTAATAAGACTGGTAAAAATAACCCAAAGATTAAAAAATATTTAATGTTAGATTTTGTTTACACCTTATCTGAGGACCTGACTCTTTTCTCCAGGGACAGGCGCCAATCCACTCAGCCATGTTACAAGTGGCTTCACTACACTCCCCATCCACCCCCATATCATTAAATTTATTGGTCAAGAAATGTAACCTGACTTTTCACTACCCATGCCAACCAATATTGAAAAATAATTAAAACCTAACAAATAAACAATTGTTTACAAATCAGAAAACAACAATCTTATTCCCCCATCCTTCTCTTATCAACAGTGTCCCCAACAGGTGCAAGTTTTCTTCCTTCCAACAACTACTTCATACCTCCCAAAATGAATACACATCTTCTGCTAATAGAAACTTTAGACATCCTAAGAGTATTAACTACTTATGAATCATGCCCTACCTACACTCAAACTAAGTCCTCCACAAAAACCTGCCTTCCCCCATCCGCAAATACAACTCCCTAATCTAGCCATTCCTCTTTATCACAGAAAAAATCCTTTACAAAAAAAACATGCATTACTAATCTACACCAAATACAAAACTCCACACTTCAGTGTAAAAAGGTACCAAACCTAGTTCTCCATAACCTCAAAAACTCCACCACTCACCCTAATAAACTAATAGAGGGTGGAGATGTACACCTCAGCCCTGGCCCAATACTAACCCTAATCTAAACAAACCCAACATCCAACCTACATAAACACCCTGCATAAAAACTCCCCTCTGCAGCAATCCTCTAAAAAATAACAAATCCCAGTCTCTTCCACCAGACTACAAATATCTAATGTCAGTGCCCGTAGCATCTGCAATAACAATTCTGACATTCACACATGTATTGAATTCCATCAAACCCACATCCTACTTATCATTGAAACCTAGTCATGACCTGGAGTTAAAGAAGAATAAATAATTCCATTAGGAAAGACCACATAAGTAAACTGGCTGGAAGTATGGCCATCATCTTTCAAGCCACCTTACAAATCCATTCTCTCCTCCCAACTATACCACAATACAGCAATGAAAACATACTAATAGCCAAACTCCACCTAAACAATAAGATATCCATAATCCCCTATGTGCCACCCATTAAATGCCAAGACTATCGAAAGCATACTTAGCTACTTAGCACCTACTTTTAACCAAGAAATCATTCTGCTCAGTGACTTTAACATAGACTGTACCTCTAATAAACGTAACTCTACTCTCTATAATAATAGCCTCTATTATTTCACTCAGGTGATCCAACAATCAACCTGATTTGACAAAGTATTCATAAAATATCCATACCATACTGCATACTCTTGACCAACCCTGAAAAAAATTAAACTAGTGAGCACCCTTCCAGTCTTTCTCAGTGATCATCAACCCAGCTATATCATCAAGCAATACCACAAGCCCTCCAAATTCCTATAATTCAACTTTGTGAGAAACGTAACTACTTTTGATAAATCCATATTTAATGACACACTTAAACAATGTGACTGGGATATCCCTCTAATATCTGCCTCTAGTTGAAGCTGTTTGTCACTTCAGTAATCCTTCTTAACTGTACTAAGCCAACAAGCCTCACTGAGACCTAAAAGAGTGAAAATTAATTCTAATCCATGGCTAGCCTGTCAGACTAAACAACTCATGATAGACACAGACAATGCAAGGAAACAATGACACAAAATGAGGGTCCATTTCTACCTAGATACATATTGGTGCCTCAAAACCCACACAAAGGCACAAGTTCATTATGATAAAAATAACTTTTTCTCCACAAATCTGACCACACATATAAAACACCTCAAAAGATTACAGCAAAATTTAAATGTACTCCTAAAACCAGGTAGACAATCTACCCCAATTCCTTTCTCATCTAAAACTAGCAGGGACATTGCAAACAAATTCAACAAATACTTCATATCCAGCACTCTACTTAACAATAATACAAAGATGACCTCTACCCTCCCCACCTAACTCTCTGATCATAGCTTCTCACCCCAACTCAATCTAACAAACATCTAGAAGAATACCATCAATAAATAACATTAAAAAACTGAAACCTACAACTCTAGTTCCTGATACCCTACCATCTAAATACCTAATTATATTCACTGACACCATTTGCTGCCTTCTGTCTATCCTAATTAATAGCTCCAGTACAGAAAACTATATCCCAACCCTATGGAAAGCTTCCTTTATAATCCCATTTCACAAAGCTGGCACATTGACTGAGCTGTCATATTAGTGACCAATAGCCATCCTTCCACTCCTCTAAAAAGTATTTGAAAAAGGTATACATCAGCAACTCCTAGCCTTTCTACTTGATAACCACCTATTTTCTCCTACCCCAACATGGCTATTGAATACACCATGTCACCAGAACTGTTCTACTACATTTCATAAAAGTAAAACTCAGGTAAATTTGTCTCCGCCATTTTCCTTGACTTGTCAAAAATCTTCAACATAATATTATATCATCTACTCCTCCAAACACTAAATCTTATAGCCTCACAATTCCCTCAACTAGCTGGTTCTTCAGTTACCAACAACTGCACCCAGTCTGTAAAATGGAATGACTACTACTCCACCTTCCTTCTAATCACTACAAGAGTCCCCCAGGGCTCCATACCTGGATCAATAATTTACAATATCTTTGTTAATGGCATGCATATGGAATCAAAACTCCCCACCATAATACAATATGCTGCTGACTCATCTTTAGCTTCCTTAGCCCCAAATCTCCCAATCTTAGAATCAGTTGCACAGGAAGCTTTCGTCTATATAGAGAACTGGCTGAATAAATCTAAATGGCTCTTTAACCCCAATGAAACAAAATTAATCTTATTCCTTCCCGAAAACTTAAATAAAAAATAGCACTGACCATAAGATCTCCGTAAAAATAAATAAATAAATAAATAAATAAATGTTGTTGCTGTTGTTTGTCTTTCAGCTTTTCCCGGTTAGGGGACACCACAGTGGAACTTCAGTCCGCTAATGATTGGCAGTCGATTTTCACGAATGCCGCGGTGCCAGCTCAACGTTCAACCTTCAACAAAGGCACGCCCATTTACGCAAAATAAATAAAAATATAAAAATCAAAAATGTCACCAATACAATTTATGAGGAATTATCACTGATTACAAGTCAAGGCACGTGCTAAGTGATACATAATAAAAAAAAATAGCTGCCACCTCCCTTGTCCTTCCTACTCTCCTATATGCTCAACAGTATTCAAAAATCTCAACTTTTCCACCAAACAAAAACTAGAAAGAACTTACAATAAAATTAATACATTTGCCTGCAGCCTCCCACACAACTCGCATCAGTATGTGGCACTCAGTGCACTCAGCTGGCTTGAACTTCCTAAACATATTACTCTCTCCCAGCTACTTACAGCACATAAAATCACTACCCACATAGAACACTTTTGCTTTTAAATCTCATATAATGGCATATCCCAATTGGGTTCATAGTTTCATAGACATGTACTAGGCTAGCTGCCCTTGCAGGCCATTTCAAGCCTGGCCATTTTTACTTCAATGTTGAGAATCAAATCCTGTACCTTGTGTCTGTGACGTAAACCCCTTAATCATTATGGCAAACCACAACTCCCCCAAATAATTCTAAGATTCTCAGAACTTAAATGAACTGCTGCTAATAAAGCAAATAATTATTAAAATGACTTGCTATTCTCTGTCACAATCTCCAAGGCATGTGACAAGCATCCAAAGTACATCAGACTTTATATAAGCAAGCAATAATGCCTGACAGGGTATGTGTTAATATGTAATTAATGCCTGGAGTTGGTCCTCTACACTCCTGAAAGGGCATTAATTACAGATTAACACACACCTTGGAGGGCATTATTGCACTTAGAGAATGGGCCTTCTGTTAAATTGTTGTATTTAACTAACTTATTTATATTATTTTATTACCATATTATTTTTTTATATATACCTGTGATGTAAAATAGTTCATCTCCTTAATGTTTCAAAGTTGCTGTAAATGGTGCTAGAAGATGTATTTTACATCTAAAATATATCATTTTTAAAAATATCTAAATATTTGCTTTATTTTATGCTCCCTAACTGCTAAAATGGCTTCTTGCCAGTCATTGGGGATTGAAGTCACTATATAATGATATATATTTGACTTTCAGACTTAATTCCTTCAGAAAATTCACGTTACACAAATCCTGTTATATAACTTACCTTTTAAATTTTTCAAGTACAACATTTAAAATCTCTTAAGCCATGGTGGTGCAGCGATAGCGTTGTTGCCTCACAGCAAGATATTCTCCTGTTTGATTCTCGGCTGGAGTGCCTTCTGTGTAGAGTCTGCATGTCCTCCCCGTGGTCGAGTGGCATTCAAAAGAGATGTTTGAATGGGCGTGCCTTCATTGAAGGTTGGGCGTCGGGCTGGCAACTCGGCACCATAAAACTCTACTGCCAATCATTAGCAGACCGGAGTTCCGCTGTGGCGACCCCTAACTGGGAAAAGCCGAAAAGAACAACAACAACAACATTTAAAATCTGTTCCTTTTTTTGAGCCTTTGTTCCCACTTTATTTCAGGCTTTATCCAGATTTCTTGAGCTAAAAGGTTGAGAGGTTTGCAAACCTCTTAGCTGCTGCTGCCAGCTCATCTCACTGTCTCTCCCTCTGTCACACACAGCAACCCACAAACACACACTTGCACTTTAGAAAATGCATGCTAACACAAGTCCTATTATTGAAGCAACTTTGTGATTTTTTAAAAGGAATATGTTCCTGTTGTGAACATTTGCTCCCCCTGTATTTTAGGTTTTATTCAATTAACTTGATCTAAGTGGTGAGAGGTACGTAAGCATCCTGAATGCTGCTGCTGCCAGTGTTGGGTCGCTCTCACTCTTCACTTTCATGCATGCAAGCACTCATTCACACACACAGACAGAAACATACACAGACACAGACACACACACACACACACACACACACACACACACACACACACACACACACACACACACACACTCACTTTTTCTTTTAATTTTCTTTTCTCTTTTTTTTTCAGGCATTATTTGTACATTAATACACTGCTGGAGAATTTTTATTCTCCAATCAAGTTAGTGTACAGTTCACCCATTCTCTAATCTGCAATAATTCAAATCTGCCCTAAAATATCACCTGACAAATATTAAACTAT
This sequence comes from Protopterus annectens, assembly GCF_019279795.1. Taxonomy (NCBI): domain Eukaryota; kingdom Metazoa; phylum Chordata; order Ceratodontiformes; family Protopteridae; genus Protopterus; species Protopterus annectens. The sequence goes on from NC_056739.1 coordinate 1,834,961,243, forward strand.
GCAACTATACCATGTCTACAGTTTGAAGTATGCAGTCTTAACTCTGTCATGGATACTACTACACAAGTTTATTAACATAGTAATTTTGATTTTACTCACAATATCTTAAAAACATGCATTCCCTTAATATGCTTTGTAAATAATGTTTGTTTACCATTTGCTTTGAAATGCTTTGCAAATAATGTTTATTGGCAGTGCTTCTTTTGAATTGTCAAAAAATGTGTTTCTATCCTTGTTTTAAAAGTTTTCTCCATGGGCTTCTACTGAAAATGTGCATTTCAGTTCCCAGTCAGACTTTCCTGGTAAACAAAAGCAAATAAATAAATAAACAAACAAACAATTTTGTTATTAAAATAAATAAATAAAAATGCTAGTGACATTTTGAAAATTATTTTCATTCACATGTAAAAGTGTCTCAGACTATGCATTTATTTTGCCTATTTCCATCTAATAGTGCCCAGTGAACAGCTGATATCCATCAAAACATCTTTTATGTATCTGTCTTGCTTGGAGATGTCTTAAGTTGTAAATTGTACAGTGATGGTCTTTTTATTCATAATATTAATACTTGAGAAACTATATTCATTCCAAGAAAGAAATTATCTTTGCTCTCAAAGGTTAAGCATTAATGTTTCCAACAACTGAAAAAAAATGAAAAAGCTGTATCATAAAATGTTTCACTCCTTAAATAAATTTGAAAATTAATTTCTGTTGCTTTAAAGCCTAGCTGTTAAATGAACTCTAAACAGTATAGCTGTCATTTCAGCTTGGTCTGTTACTATTTTCTCAAGTGAAATATTTTCCGGATACTGTCTCCTTTTTTTGCTGCTGCCATTGCATGTGCCTTCTGTGCATCTATAGATTTCACTGGTACTCAAGGCTACCTCTTTGCTGCACTCTGTACTTTTAATTATATAATTGTATCATCCCAACTGTCTATCTGCAAACTGGCTGCAATTGACCAGTATGTAAAACATCACATCTCATTCCACTTCACAAAGGTGGAACCTCAACAGAGCTATCCAACTATCACCTTATAGTGATACTATCACCATTATCTAAAGTCTTAGAGTGCTGCATCCACTCTCAACTTCTAAACCATCCACTGGCTAACAAACTCCTATCTGACACCCAGCATGGACTCCGCCCCAAACACAGCACTGTCACAGCTCTTATGTCCTTCAGTAACTTTACCAATTAACACAGAAACAAGGTCATCCAGTGTCATCCATCTCCTTAGATCTTTCTAAAGCTTTTGACAACATCTCTCATGACAAACTCCTGACTTCTCTCTTGGAGCTCAATCTCAGTCATTCTGCACTTGCATGGTTCAAATATTACTTAACAGGTTTCCAGCAAGCTGTAAAATGGCAGCAAACAATCTTTCCCCTCCTATCTATCCATCTTGGAGTCCCCCAAGGCTCTATCGTAGGTCCTCTCCTCTTTACAATATTCACTAATAATCTACACACCTCCGCCCTGCATGCATCCCTTATCCAATATGCTGATGATTCTACTCTCCTCTGCACCAACATTACGGCAACTTCAGCACCAAACACAGCAATTGTTCTTAGCAGTTGAATCCTGGCTAACAAATGCCCAGCTTATTTTCAATCCCAGTAAGACTAAGCTTATGATCTTTAAACGAAATAGAACTCCTGACCTTTCCATCACCTCCTCTTACAACATCTCCTCCTCTAATAATGCAATTATCTCTCCAGTTCCTCAGATAAAACGTCTTGGTGTAATCATTGATAATAATCTAAGATATGATAGACACATAGCTCAGTCTGTATGGAAAGTGCATAAAAACACAGAATGCTTTACAGGAAACAAGCAGTATCTAACTAACAATACAAAAGCTACAATTGTCAGAACTCATCTCACCTTTACCCTCCTCTATGCTTCCCCAATTCTCATTCACCTAAAACAATCTGACTTACACAAACTTGAGTCATGCTTCAACAAGATTGCCAAGTTTGCCATAAATTCATCTTACAGATCCCGTCACTGCATAGCGCTAAGACAACTCCACTGATTAGAGCTCCCCAATCTCTTAACATATAATCATGTGACCATGGCCCATCAAATCCTCAGAAACTCAGAAAAAACACTGCCTTTCAAAACCTCTTGTTACCCTATAGAACAAATCATGAACTGTGTTCCTCCAAAAAATCTCTACTGAGGGTATCCAAAGCCTATAGTACATCAAGAGAATCTCTGTACTCAAACTTCATCGCCAAAATCTGGAATTCCCTACCTTTAGATATCAAATATACCACCCGTTTCATAATGTTCAAACAATCCCTTAAAACCTATTTAACTCATGGATATGTCCCTGCTCCAACCCAAATTCTTGATAATCAGTCTGACTCTATATGGTCTTCACATTATACTAGGATTCCTTTCTTGCTTTACACTGGTCTGGACATGCCTACTAGATTTACATAACATAAACATATAAAAGCTGCTGATATGATGTTGCTTACCATATCATGCACTGTTAAAATGTACTGTACTGTGTATATTTTATAATATTGTATTTGTCCTTTTATAATATTCTGCTCAGTCTATTGTATATATTGCACCATCTTACTTGTTTGTACTATTCTCTGTATGACTTTTGTGGAGCTTTTCTCCCCGGGCCTCCACTGAAAAAGGATAATTATTGTCCAATTGGACTTTCCTGGTAAACAAATACAAAATAAAATACATAAATAAATAAATAAATAAGTGTTCCCTTCAGTAACTCTGCTGAGTATTAGGTTCCTCCAGAGGCAAACATTTCTCCATGACATCACTAAGGATAACATGTTTCTTAGAAATTAGCAGGATTAATACTGTATTATGCAATCCATCCACCTCAAGGGCAGTCATTATAACATTAGATAAGTCTGTAATATATTTCTCAGCAACCACTACCATTTTCCATTCTGATTCGCTGCATGTTGCTGCTGGATTAGTTTGGGAAATCAAACATCCCAACAAGAAGAAAATGTCTGGCTTCTTTTCAAAAACTGTGGGAGAATTTTTACATTGTCTTGGCAAATTTGCTCTAGTCAGTATGAATACCAACTTGTATCTCCCCTGAAATAAGACCTAGACTTACTAGGAGTAACCCAGTCAATTAAAACAAAAGCACACAGACACAAAGTTTGACAAGCAGTTATATAATCCCTAATGCTGCATCTCCCTGCCCCATCCCCACAGATTTACAACACAGAAGAAGGAAAGGAAAGGAAAGGGCAAACTCAGGACAAAGTAATCTTTTCTCAGACTTCTTTTATTTGAAAACTTGTGTCAGCTTTATTACAAATTAAGAATATGCAATGCTTTGTTAGCTGCTATCTTTATTGCTGAACTTTAAAATAGCCTTCCAGACACCCCAGGTATTGAGCTCATCCATAAAGACTGAGGTACTGAGTCCATGACATTCCCATTTTTTGTCAGGTAACACGAAATCAGGAGAGGCACATCCCAGTTCCCATCCTACAGGTGCATTTCCCATCCAAGGGAGATTAGTATTGGAAAGTGAGATTTTCACATGCCTGATATCTATGAGGTACACATGATACTCACGAGACGTTAATGAGCATTGTATAGTGTTGCACTTGCAAAGGGCAAAAATACAAGATGTGAGTACAGCCTTAGAATGCCTAAATAAAGTGTGGAGGTATTTTTCTTCATGTCATCTCATCTTTAGGGACTCATTGACTGTTAGTAACAAACTTACAACCCTTTTAGATAATACAGCTTGCACACATGCATGCACATTTTTTTTCACAAGTCACAAAGGAAAGTCAGGTCTGTGTGAATGAAATGAGTTTAGGTTTAAATACACATATGAAAAAATGACCCATTTAAAATAATGCAATTGTGTAGAACATCCAAACCTAATTAGAGCACAACAAGAGTCCATTCATCAAGAAAAGGGAAGAGAATATATGCAGGAGCTATATTACAATATTTGAGTAACATAATACAGGATTTCTGCAAAGGCAGAATTTTACCAGTCCACAGATAGCAAACTTTGATTCATCTGTGTTGACTGTTAATGCAAGAAGCATAAGTAATCCATTTTTTTTAATTGGAAAAATGCTACATTTCCATAAGATTAAATTTATAAGACACAGACTAGAATAATATAAATTCAACAACATTGGTAAGGAAATTATATACAATGTATTTCAAACTGTAAACAAACCTACCTGGGAATGAAACATGTTGAATACTGTTTATGTTCCTAAAAAGATGATTGCAACTTCATGTCAAAGTTTTACCATCTTTGATGTACAGAGATCAAGAAGTTATAAAAGTTAAATTACTGGTAGATAATTCTACCAAACTGAAATCTTAACCTGTGCAGATAAGATTAATAACAAACTGCATGAAAGCAAAACAATCAGAATGTAAAAATAATTGCAGTGCAATGTTCCATGTAATGATAGCAGAAGGAATAGAATAAAATATGAAAGGAAAACTTAATGAAAAAAATCAAAAAAATGTTTAACATCAAGGTTTGGGCACACACGGTCAGTAGGGCATTTTTCTATAAGATCATGATACTTAATTATCATGAGAGATACAATGTATAAGAAATGAAAATAAAGATAACTACAACTTTGAAAACTAAAATAAATTGGACAGACAAATTAAACTAAATGTGAGTCAATATCAGGAACATTTTGAAGAAATTTTTATAAAGATATCGAGAATAACAGGAAAAGAATTTCTAGATAAAGAAGATGTGGTCGGGACAACGGCATACATATCAATAAACTGGGGTCTGTATTACATGATCGAAAACCAAGTCAGCAAACTCCTGTTAGCCGACCAATAAACAGCTAACTGCCATTTCTGTGAATGGCCCCTTCAGTGATTTTTTTTCCTAGGGGAAAAAATCTCTTGCCCATTATTGTGAATTTGACCTTTTCCCCACTGCAGTGCGATCTCGGAATTAGTCTATTTAGTTAGAGGACAGGTTTGAAACAGTGTGTCATTTCTGGTTGGCCAAGCAAATTTTTCCCCTAGGAAAAAATTAGCTGAAGTGGACGTTCACAGAAATGATAGTTCACTGTTTATTGGTCACTAACTTGGGTTTTCAGTCACCTAATACCAACCCAGTAAATTTTACATAGTTTCTAAGATTACTTTAAGGGAAAGTGGAATATGACAATCCCAGAGACACAGAGAACCAACATCTTTTGCTTCTTTCTTTTTCATGTGAGGCATTCTACAATGTGTATGGAGATAACTGAAAATGGGAAAACTGATCACATATCTTATAAATAGGTCATGCCTGCAGAAGAACTTGACTGAACTAATCATTTGTGCAGAAGAGAACAATATGCTAATAAGTATATACTGTCACAAAGGGAGATACTGCTAGCCCAGCTAGCTGGAATTTTGTAAATAATTATATGTCATTTGTAAATATTGAAATGATTTATACAAGATGCTTGTGCTACAAATGTATTATATGTATATCAAACTGCTTGTACAAATGCGTGTGTTGAAAAGGGTATTTGCAGAGTTCTGTTTGAAATATAGCCACAGTGTGTTCTACTGGAACAGAAATGTACATGCACTATTGTAACTGATTAAATGTATATATTTTAATAGTGGAAACTGGAATACAGGAGGTTAACTTCAGAAAAATAACTGAAATTAAATTTCTTTACTGCTAGGGCATAAAAGATGGCATCATTCAATTTTCAATAGAGCAAGAGACACAATGTCTATATTACAAAACTTTCTGTATTGTCTTTAGGGTGAAGTAATTACTAGTCATGAAAGCATGAAGGAATGCAAATATTTTATGACTTAATACATCTGCCAGAGATCTGAGGAGAAGCTCCTGTCTATTTATTTTTGCAGGTAGATGCTAAATACTGCTAGCTTCATCATTGGATGTTTGGCCTGGGAACCAGCAGTCAGATGACAAGAAATGATGTAATTCTGCAAGTTATCCAAGCAGTAATATTTGAGATATTAATTTGAGAAGTCTCTTAATGAGATAGAGCATTTTGTATTCTGTCTTGGACCTGACAACAACTAGAAGAGCCATTTGCCACATCTGCCTTGCTCTATTGGCAAGTTCTTCAATTATAGTAATTCTCTTAGGTTCAGTCAGGAATATATTGAAGCTTAGTTTTGATATTTTTCTTTATTTATATGAGACTGTCCTGCAATGTTGTTTTAAATATTTCCTGTGGTTTTGAACTCTGATGTCACTGTGAATATATATATATATATATATATATATATATATATATATATATATATATATATATATATATATATATATATATATATATATAGTATTTTCTTGTTCTTGTGTTAGTTATGATTAAATATATTTAAACCTTTCAGTGTGGCTGAGCTGTTTAGAGATATTTAAGTTTTGAGAGTACTTGCATATTTATTTGGTGACACTGTGTGGGCCACTCCTAACAGCTTGGCTCTTGGTCAAACTATCATTTGTGTTAATGTTAATATTACACAGTAAGACTGGACACCCTTTGGTAAGGGCCTTATAGTAGCTGATAAGAAGTGACTGTTGGTAGTAATAACTACCTTATAGTCTGGGCAGAAGGGGGCATAGCTAGAAAACTTGTGCCAGCCTTCCCCAAGTGTGCGGTGTGTGTGTGTGTGTGTGTGTGTGTGTGTGTGTGTGTGTGTGTGTGTGTGTGTGTGTGTGTGTGTGTAAATCAAATCTCAAAGAGTGTGTTTGTCAGCTATTTGGACAGTTACACAAAGCACTGGTTGGACAGAGAAGGTGCTGGAGGTCTTGGCTTGGCCACTTACTCAGCTGAGATCTCAGCTCTATAGCTGTGCCAGTGGGGAGTCTTATTGGAGATCTGGAGAAAGAGGGAGTAATCAGCTTTGGACTGACTGGTCTCTGTGTGCTCTTAAGGGAAACTGCACTTGATTCAGAGAGCTGCATCTGGAAATACTGTGCATGTACTTGTCATTCTCCCAGTGTATGCCCCCCACTGGTGCCAGTGTGGAGGATTGACACTCCTTGATTACTGGTCCAATGATGGGTCATCACACATATAAATAAGTATATAACATGTTGGAAGACATTGATGGAAGGATGAATTTCTAACACAGCACACTGTGAACACTTATGTTAATTTAAGGACCTATGTATATTAGTAGATATAGCTTTAACGTTTTGCTAATATTATTAACACATTGATTAATGGTAGGTATAAAAATGTGAACTATAGAAAAAGGTTTATAAGCAAAAGAATTCAGAAATGATGAAATATTTTTTGTAAGTTGCATTAGGCTGAAAGTAGACTAAGAAATAATAATACAGAAACGTAAGAAAACTAGCATGAGTAAATCAGAAAGAGTACGGCTGAAATATATGAAGGGCATGTGAAATATTAAAATATCTAAATTTGTACAGAGTATATAATAGATGTTAAGCAGGATTCCTTATTTTGGTATATAGGATATTATTTAGATATAACTACCTCTAAGAATGCTTGGATTTATCAAAGAATATTAGAAAATCATCAGATAACCTATGTAGGAAATTACACAGGAATGAGACATGTCCTAATTGCTTCTCTGACTGACAGAGACAGAGAGAGAGAGTAGCTGATGTATGAAGCAAACTACCAAATTATATTAAAGCAAACACTAGTTTAGGTATTTTAAGAACAACTTGAACACATATTATGACTGTTTTTGAATGTTGGCAGGCTAGGAGGGCATTACTGGCAGTGCCTGAAATAGTTGTATATATGTATGTATGTATAATTGTATGTATGCATGCATGTATGTAGTTAGATAAACCTATTCAACTATTCTGAACCACGTTGTCTGCTGCAGGATCTTAAATTCCACAAAAGTGATAACACAACACACAAAATAAGTGTGCTATATCTAGTACTAAAGCACCTGCATAAATACATTCAAACCATAGGATGGTATTATTTGTAACCCTGCTTCCAAGTGCATGCTAGCAGATGTCTGCATTTGGCCATGTGCGAAAAACTTAGAAATGCTTGTCCACTGTTTTCTGCCCAACACTTTGCATGTAGACATAAACCACTCCTCATCTATGCAAGAATCATTTCATTAAAAGGGAATTTTCAGTGTTAGCTGGTTATATTTTCCTTTACCTGCTTTTCATCAATACTATTCATAAAAATGCTCTTTACCACTTTATTCTGATGT
>NC_056739.1:1834974438-1835119438 GCF_019279795.1 Protopterus annectens
TAGTAAGGCTAAGGTTAAATAGCATTTTTATGTGCGGGTTTAGCTCCTCTTGAGTTCACGAGCACGCAACCCGGATACCGCCAGGTCCCATTGATGCTGTGTTTTTAGCTTTGCTGAGGGCTCTCACCTGGACATCTGAGATGACAGGGAGATTACATTCAGCTGGGATAAGTATTTCTTCTTTGGGGGTGAGGGAGGGAGAAATTTGCACTGAACCTGTCAGCCAGAATGTTGGCAATATCTGTGGGTTCAGTGTATTTTCTGTTGTGAACTAACTCTGAGCATATCTGAGGGTTTCCGCCCAGGTTTCTAACATAGCTGAAGAAGGCTTTGTGGTTATCTTTAGTGTCCTTAGCGATTTTTCTCTCAAAGTTGTCCTTGGATGTTTTTATGAGAGAACGTAGTTTTCTGCTAGTGTTGATCAGAGATGTCTTCCCTTTATGGGATTTTGCTCTGTTGTGCAGTAGCTTCCTTCTTTTGTTATACAATTTGTTAATGGCTGAGGTCCACCAGACAGGACACTTGCCTTTGGTGGAGAGGGACTTGGATTTATTTGGGATTGCATGATCCATGCATTCTTGGAGATGTCCATAGAAAGCATTTGTGAAGGATTCAGCATTGTGGGATGTGGTATCCACTGGCCCAGTGGGCTTAAAGGATACCATCTCAGTCTTAAGAAGAGTAAAGTCTGCTTTTGAGAAGTTTTTCACTGTGGTCTTTTGTGTTGGGGGTGGAGGTGGGATATGTATATCCAGGGTGATTAGTTTGTGGTCAGATCTCACTAGTGAGAGGTATACCTCCGGTGTGGAGCATTTTGTCCCCATGTTTGTGATGATCAGGTCTAGTATATTACCTCCCCTAGTGGGAGAGGTGACTAGTTGTTCCAGTGCATTTGAATTTATGAATTCCAGGAACCTTTGGGCTAGGGTGTTAGGGCTAGAATATATAGTTAGGATATGATACAACAGTTAAAAATGACATATGTTCACAGGCCGTGCCAATGGGGGTGAGGGGTCCAATCCACAAACATGTAACACGCAGCATCAACCACCCCCCCAGCTAGACAGGTGAAACATACAAACACGCAATACAAGTAAACACACTACTGCTTCCCAGACTATAGGCAGGATACTACCAGTGGGAGAGACCCGACAAGTCTAATCTTTAAACAAAGACATCAATGTCCCTTGTGGGACACCCCAAAAATTGATGATGATCGGAGTCAGGCCCTTAAACAATTTATCTAACCAGGCTGTGTACATACACGGACTACTAGGTTGGGCAAGCCTGATGACCCACGGGTCGAGACAACGTATGACATGGGTCCCTAGATGTGGAGAGTGGCCAGTGTGTAGTGGTGTGGTTAGACCACTCCTGCACCCACAGTAAGGATGAGTGCTGTAGAGGAGGGGCAGGTGGGGGAACTATGGGTATGCAATTATGGGCCTAGGAGTGCAGGTGTTGGCTGGCGTATTTGTATTCGGACCACCCAGGGGATTTAAGTAATACTGCAAATTGGGCAGAGCTTCCACCCATACCGCTCAACCTCTTACAGCAAAACCTCTAGACAGAACCTAAACTGTTGGGGGGACAAATAGGGAAAGAAAGCACATATTCCACTTACAATCTTAGAAAGCTGATAGAATAATAGGTTATGCATTAGCATGATTCGTCTGAAGGATATGGAGTCTTAAACTCAAATACATGTCTTTATTTAATGACTTCAGTTCCTAGGTATTTGCCAGACAGGTGCAGATTGTAAGAGGAACACACACAAAATTATGAAGCAGACTCTGAACAGTCTGTGAAAACTGTACAGTCGACAGGTATGCTTTCGCCTAATGGGCAGCCATTCCCGATATGGGTCCCACCGCAACACAGTCCAGTTTACATGGCACAGTATGGTATAACCATATGTGTTGTTGCATAATCCACTACACAACACCTAAGAACACATGGTCACAAAACCCCACTGTAGGCATGTAAGCCAAACTAATTGGCATCACAAGGTACACACCCAGGGGTGTGAGTGTCCAATGCAAACACCAAATGCAGTGTATATGCACAGCTGTTGTCATAGACGGCATGGCCAGCTGTGGACCTTCCCTGCAGCCGTCCTGCACATCCTTGGATAATTCCGCTACTAACTCTCCCCTTTGTGCCCCATGCACACCACGTACCTATCAGCCCCTGTTCCATTTCTAATAATGTTTAAGGTTACATGTAGGTGACACCCTCTTCCCCCACTATATTGCCAGTGTCTGGAACCTCCAACTCACATGTAGTATCACAGCTGTCCCACAGGACACATGTAAATAACACATGAAGGAACACCACAAGCACACTTGGATCAGCACAGGCTCACCACCTTGCAAAACCATCCCCCCCAACTCACACTCTATACCACTACATCAACTAGTGAAACTGACACCTCTTGTCCTGCCTCGCATACAAATCCCAACATCTGACAGACCTTCCCTATTGCTCCCCATCCAATTATTCCTACGGGCTACTATACAGTTACAATGTCACCCCCACTGCCTACCTACCTGTTCCTTAACTATTCCCCTCTACTGTACCACACAGGTATTGAATAACTACACCTACCCAAAATACCTGCATGTAACCTATCCAGACCAGTTAAACAGGAATCCAACCTCACCTTAAACTGACCTTTGTCAACAGTCATACCTGACATGTAAATCTGACCTAAGCATGGTTAATACTGACATGTTAACATAAACCAAGCATGAAGAATGGGGGATGTAGCTATGTAACGTCTGTTACCCTCTATGAATGTGAACACCCCAGCATTAATTGGAATAAGTAGCTGGGGTCAATGTGGAGCTCTTCTCCCTGGGCCACTGCTGACAACAGACAAGCATACATTCAGATTGTCCCGGTTGACAAATGTGAACTAAATACACAAAGTTGCACATGTGCATGAGGGAGCAAGCGGGTGTAAGCCTGTTTGGCCGCCGGTATGCAATTATCACACTGGTGAAGCAATGTAGAGGCTAACTCAGTGCAAGATGCCACAACCAGAGGTCAGCAATGTTGTGCTTCACACAAACCAGCACATACCCACCTACAAATGTTCTACAGTGCCTTAGTCACTCTGTAGCCAACAACTGTTGTTGTGGCCATTAACAAAATAATCTGCACTGCCAAGTTGCTAACCCCTGACCCTGCACACTATAGTTGATGTAAGTTCCACTATGCCATGGGGGATACACATTCCGCTCCTGTGATCACAAACACATCACCCAGCACAGTCATCCAACAGTATAAGAAATGTATATAAGTGTGTAGATTACTACCAGCACACATGCTCTTTGCTCAACCACAGTATTATGAGAAGTCTATGTGCATCACAGAACAGTGCCTGTCCAATCATACTGTAAGAACAGTAGTCCTGCATAATACCAAAGGTAATAATGATATATGGTGCACACCGTGGGGGCATGTGAGCGTGCCTCATGCACAGTATGTCACAACTGGGGCATTGGTTCTGTGGAACTGGGAAATGAGGCTGGCCAGGTGTGTGAGCAAACTGCTGCTGCACAAAACCATGGCAGGATGCTACCAGTGGGAGAAACAATGTAAACCAGCTAGGTATACTCTTGACACAACACTAGGTCCACCTCTGGCGGGATGAACCAACAGTTGTGGGTCACATTGATGTCTCCACGAGTATCAGAGGATGATCAAGGGAAGGCTGGTATGTATGTGGACTAAACAGGTGAAGAGCCTGCAGATGCTTGGGTCAGGACAGTATACTGGAGGAGTACCGAGACGTGCAGAGAGAGAAATGTGTGGAGGTGTGTTCTGGCAGGGTTAGTAACTGGGGAATGGATGGATGCTGCGTACGTGGCACTCAGGGGCTGGGAGAAGGGAAAATGGATATGTCATTATGGTAGACATATGCAAATGAAGCAGAACAGCAATAGTGTAGTGGGCAGAGCATCCACCTAATGAGCACACATTCCCAGGTTGAGTTCCACTGCAGCACATCCTATTTTCCATGTGAAATCCATATGTTAACATCATTGTGCTGTATAACCTACTAAATAACATTAATATTTGCACAGGAGTACTGTCTTAAATGCACATGTGAAGTGTCATAATGATTAAGGCACTAGTAAGCAGGTGTAAGCGCAAAACAGCAGTAGTAAGCATGGATAAGCAGTTTTAAGCGTGAGTACATGTATTTGCGTGGGGGTAAGCATTACCTACATAGATTGAGCTATGTAGATGCTAGCTGCATGTAAGGAAACACAATCTGAGGTTAGCATTGCTTAGCTCTGCGCAAACCTGCGCACACCGGCGTACAACCACTCAAATGTCCCTAACTCACTCTGTATCCGACAGCTGGTATTCTGCTCTGAAACAAAATATACAGCCTCTGCAAGGCCCAAACCCAGGACCCTGCACATCATACACTACGTGATTTACCAGTAAACCATGGCAGATGTACATACCCACTTATTTTACATACATATCATCCAGCACAATCAGTCAATAGCACAGGAAATGTAGTAATATCATAACACACAACCTCTTAATGCATGAATCCCGGACATAGTGCGCCATAATGTGGGTAGATATAGGGATATCTGTCATATCTTGCTCTAATTCACTTAAAATGTTGCAAGTTACACAGTTATATGTAGTAGAATACATATATTGAAGGAGATGATAAGTCTGAAACATGTACGTGTCGGCACGAATGACTGACCTCAGTCCTAAGGTCATCCATGTCAATTGCAAAGAGAATGAGGTACAGGCCACACATATAAGCCAAACTTGCATGGACATATGGACAGATATACATCTGTAAATGTAGACAGATAGACAGCTATAGGTATATATATGTGTAAGTACGACTCCCAATTAACCATGTAACAGCAATTGTACATAGATAGATAAATATGTTCAGTGTATATATCTATATATATATATATATATATATATATATATATATATATATATGAATACATATACAAATCTAGAGCTATATCAATGTCCAGTTCTATCCCTCTATATAAGGGGGTTTCACATATATAATTACGCAGATATATATATATATATATATATATATATATATATATATATATATATATATATATATAGTTATATACATATAGACATGGGTATATGATTTCCACATGGAAACAGACTCCTGGCCTACTCTGTACAACAGACCATGAGCACAGTTAATGGGGGTGGGGGCACAAATGAGAAACACCTGGTAATTACTGCGATGTAACTCCCCCAGCCCTAACGGATATGCTGTGCAATCCAATAACCAGCACATGCAGTACTTGACAGCAGGACCCACCACAACACAGCTACAATGCTCCAACAGTAATCCAAGTCACCTGTACATGTCAGGGCAATATTTGTAACATATCATGCAGAAAAGCCATTGTACCGCAGGGAATGTACAATGTTGAAGGGGTACACATTACAACAGTACAGATATGCACACACATCTATACATTGACAATCATGTGCCTGTGTATAAGATGATTTATATATGTGTATATATATATATATATATATATATATATATATATATATATATATATATATATATATAAGATATATGAGATATATGGGTACATACACATATACACAGACAGAGGGTATTAGTAGCCATACGTATGTAGAAGAAGTGTGGACATACTGGGTGCAATGTATATCTCTCAGCCACAAGCCCTGTAACTGGTACTTGTTACATGTGTAGTGTGGCAACCAGCCCCACAAAGGGAATACTTACATTACACATATACCCACTCACAATTCAAAGGACATGACATGACACGCAGGTATGTATACACAGACAGCCTTTATCTGTGCACCATACAATAATGTATGCCATTACCGACAGCACATATATTTTGATGTATATAACCAGTGATGGATGCAAGGCCCACACAAAACAGTAGATGCAGACAGTGCAAATATATAACATACTATGGTGTCCAGGCCAAGCCCTTCAATTCGTACAACAGTAGACAAAGGATTTGCCTGGAAGATGAATAACAATCAACAATATCAGATGTAATTCAGCAGCCTCCAATTACACCCTGTAGTCAAGCCCTAGGGGGACATTCATTACTTGTGGTAATGTCAATGTATCTGTCACATGTATGGACCATGACCAACAAATGTTGTGGGAGTCCACTTTATGACTGGGATGATAGCAGGAATGCTAGCAGTAATTAATGATAGGTCATTACCTAACAACCCCTAACCGTATCACAGCAGGACAAAGCCTGCCATATATGTGGAGGACACAGGCAGGAATACAGGGCCATACTCGCAATATTGCAATTACACACCCTGGAACATGGTGGTGTTACAGGATGTGTTGCAACATACCCTTATGCAGGAATAAGACATCAGGGACAGAAATGGATATAGCCATGTACTGTCAGCACGCAACACACACACTGCCAGTATAATATCCGACACAGGACCTGTGTGGTGAACAGACAACACATGATAGGCACACCTCTGTCCAGCTAGAGGATAGGCCCACAGTAGTGAGCTATGCAGACAGACTGCAGTCCAAGGTAAACTAGTATGTACACACACACCCTGTAACAGCAGTACTATACAAAGCATTACACCACTCTACTCACAGTCTGTCTGTATGTCCTGATCCTCCTACATATATGTGGCTGCCCTGAGTGTGCAGGTTCTCCTGTAAGAGGTATTGCTACCTGCTGTCTGTAACATTGATGCCCACACACAAGAAGGATGTCCATCACACAGGGAATGTACAAGGAATATGCCCACATGATGTAGGGATTCATAGTGGGTCGTTGTCATGACAGTGGTAATTGGAAGTACTACACGTGTGTACTCAGATAAATATATATATATATATATATATATATATATATATTATATATATATATATATATATATATATATATATATATATATATATATATATATATATATATATATATATATATATATATATATATATATATATAGATATATAGATATATATATATATATATATATATATATATAGAGAGAGAGAGAGAGATATGGCTATCTGGATAAGTACATGTCCATATATTTCCACCATATGTCCTGGATATGGAGTGTAGCCCTACCCCAGCCCCTATAGTCCCAAAGTCATAGTGCAAGGGGATGTCAGGTATGTATAACAGGTATATTAATAGACATTTGCTGCTGTCATTGGGATTGTCTTCACAGACATGGTGTGTGTGAAAGGTGACATCTGCTCATAACATGTGTGCCATTGGCTACTGATACTGACAGACATCCTAACATTATCATTGTACAGTACCTGCATATATATCAGGCTTGACAGCCATGTCATAGCACAGGGTGGGATACACCTGTGTGACAGTGCATAACGACAAGCAATGTGAGCACAGCCACAGCCACATATGGTACGCTAGCATAATAGTGCAGTATGTGGACTATCTCCTCATATGTGCCACTCACATAATGACCCTACATATACTGGGCTGCTACACAGTTTGGTCTGATGGCTGTCTGTGGTATGGGACATGTGTGTGTATGGCCCTATAAACATGTACGGTAAAACGGTACCATACAGTGATGCAGCATGTGACATCAGATAGAAGGGGATCTAGAACAATGACATCTACCACAGTCTGCACACAGGCCATAGTACATATTAACAATACACACACTGCTGACATTCACCATCACTAAACAGACCTCAGTACTGTACAAACATCCACAGAATGCCCAGGTTTTGACATAAAATGTAACCCCTGCTGTACATGACATGTGTAGCAATCTGATATATCACTGGCTTGTTATCAGGTATGATGACACTATTTATGGTGTACAGCACATATGCACCACTTCATGCACGACATATGTACAAAGGTTGACAGAGGTGTGATTGACAGCACATACACAGGGCCAGTATAGACATGCTGCTGTGATACCCTCATAAATCTACCATTGTAATGGGGTTTTTGCAACATATGTCCAATGAGGGATATGTAGTTAGTAACTGCCATGACCTTCACCATCAACAGACTGCAATCCTCACACTATCTTCTGCATTCCATAGAAAGATGCATCATGGCTAACACATGAAACCAAAGGCACAACACTGCCCAGTCTGCAGATGACCCTGCAGATGGGGATTCCTCATATACATGGAACTGACATGGCAGGTACTGTGACATGTACGACAGGCATATCCAGACAAACACTGGTAAACCAACATTACTCCATATGAGGTATAGCAGCACTTATAGTCTGAAGTCAGGTCAGGCACATCCCCCTCCTGTTTGTTGCCCTCTTTCCACAGTGTATGTTGTTAGAGGTAAATCCCCAACCCATCAGAGATGCTGTTTGCCAAACGACAGTTCTAGTTCCTGCTCACAGTGACAGACAAGGGCTAACACCACCAGGATGTTCCCAGGTATTGGAGTGCGTTTCCATGCAATTGGCTATGGGAATGTTACCACAGCTGTTCCACATGTATCAGCTAGGGGAGGGCTGCAATTCATGTAGAGGCCATCAGCTGATCATGAGCATCACTTAAAACACATATGCTGCTGCCTAAGCAAATCCGTTGTGGGTCTCCACATCCACCAGAGAGGGAGTGGGGGAGGCAGACAGAGGTGAATGCATGTCAGGGAGGGGTGGGGGGTAAAACTGAAGCATGTTTGTGTCACACACCTACCAGCACAGGGTATCAATCCCCAACAGCTATGTAGTGCTATCACAGTTTGATGCATTTATTGGATGCGCTACATGGGTTATCTGGTGGGGGGCACTCAGAACATATATGTGATGGTAAGTGACATCTGCAACAGGGATATGGTAGATATACAGCAGGTGATGTACATGTGCCTGTCTGCATAAACAGGTGCCAGCATCAACACAGGCACACTCACACAGGGACGCACACACATTAACAGACTTGGCAGGGCTAGCAGTGCAACTCGTCACTAATGGGATTGCCACAACACATCAATGTGCAGGGAACACATGCAGCACATGGGTCATATGGAGGTCGTATGGGCAGTGAGTATGAGGGAGTGTCAGACATCAGGCAGCATGCTTCACTGTGCCCTGGGGGGTGTAGTGCATATGGATGTGGACATTTGCACCATACAACACACACACAAACACACAGGGTGCCAGTTTGGACATGCATGGGTGCATGTCTGCATGGGTATGTGGTTGTCAACAGGGCCAGCAGGCTATACAAGGGTAGGCGATGAGGATACCTTAGCATCAGGCCACATGACAATGGTCTGCATTGTGGCTCAGGCCTGTAGATTCTGCATTTGCCCACACAGGTGGGTATTGCATCCCTCATCCAGTCACCTGGGTGACTATTGTGTGTGGCCAGTGCTGTGCATCACTTGTCATGTATGTGTTTCCTAGTCCATGACTTGGATGGTGTCTAGGATGCGCACACCTCCCACATGCATGTACAGTGACATGTGAAACTGTACCTGGGGTGTCTGACCCATGCTGTGAACACAGATTATCATCAGATGTGCCAGTCTTGCCCACCTGTGGCAGGGACTGGTAATGGTCAGCAGGTTTACCCTGCACCTACATTGATAGCATGCTAACAGCATTCCCTGATGTCGATGTCATCTGTCCATACAGGGCATGTTGTCAGGCATGGTATGTCCATTGTGGGTCACATGTGTAGGCAAAGTGGGGTTGCTATCTGTGACTGGCTGGCCTTGATGTCATATGTATGGGTATGGCTTTCTGCCCCAGCCTCTCAGCTGTTTACATCTGTTATCCCTGTATGGTTGACATTGTGATATATAGTAGGGCCACCATGAATGAAATTAGCAACCCCCCCACAATGCCCACAGGTGGCACACACTCACAACCATCTCTACACAGGATACGAGTTACAAACACACACACACCTGTCATGTCTGGGAGTAGAACCCCTACCTAACTACACTACAGCACCACACAGTTATAGTATGTGCCATGGACATTACTGATGTACATCTTCCCCAAAGGTGTAATTCACAATTAATGACATCAGCAGGATTACCAAAGTAGGGCATTTGTAATGTACTGCGAGTGAGTAGCCTGTAATGCATTGCTCCATACACAGACACTAAAGTGCACACAAAATATCTGGAACTGGCATGGATGGAGATGGAACCCTACCACCATTCTAAATCAAACTACAGCAGTACGCAGGTACAGAACACGCTGCGGCAATTACTGGGCTATCACTTTCCCAGAGGTGTATTTCTAGGTGAGTGACATCAGCAGCCTTGCCAAAGTATAGTATATGTATTGTACGGAGTGTGATTAGCCTAAAAAGCATTGCTTTCTACTCAGTCAGGCATACACACACAAAGATTCACACACAGTTGCTAGGTCTGGGGTTTGAACACCTACCTAACTAGTGTATCACAATACAGCAGTACACAGTTACAGAATGCACTAAGGTTATTACTGGGCTATCACTTTCCCAGAGGTGTATTTCTAGGTGAGTGACATCAGCAGCCTTGCTAAAGTTGAATATATGTATTGTACGGAGTGTGAGTAGCCTAACAAGCATTTCTCTCTACACATTCAGGGACAGACAGGCACGCACATAAACACACACTCACACAATTGACAGGTATGGGGTTAGTACTACTACCTAACTAGTCTATCACTACAGCAGTACGCAATTATGGGACGTGACATGCATATTACTGAGCTATAGCTCTCCAAAAGTTGTAATTCACATTGGATGACCTCAGCAGACTTGTCATACTACTGCTATGGGGAGGGCAGTGTATGCATGGGCCATAACCCATTCATGTAGGGGTTGACATGCCCCATGCGGGCACACAAGGGGTCATATGTCAGAGGTACGTGTATACAGCTACTAGATGGCTATTTCCTTATACAGTCTTGCTGCACAGCTGGCACGTGCACCACATAGTCTGTCATGCTGACAGGTACTGGCGGCTAGTATCTGCAGTGGGTTACATCCGCACCTCATGTGTTGGGGGCCCTTTGGCTGTGTGCCGGTTGGGACAAGCCCGCATGGCTCCTTCTCACGGTCACCCTCTTCCACATATCTATGCCCATGCACCTGTGGCTTATTATAGTGTGTTGTCCTTACATATTTGTCTGTATTCCTATCCACTGTGTGTGCAAAGCAGGAGTGGTGCATACTGACATGTGTCTGCACTGAGAACAGTGAATTCCAGATATGTCTGGTCCACTGGTGACTGCAGACATGGCCTTCATGTGTTTGAGTGTGTGAGCATGTCCAGTATGACCTCTCAGTATGTTGTTGACTGACATTGCCTTCATTCCTCTAAGTGTGTGAGCATGCCCAGTATGGCCATCTATGTTGCATGTCTGGATCACGTCCAGGTAGTTTGTACTGCGGTGCTGACCTTTGTGTTGTACACCGACAGGTAGCATGCTGTGTCTGACGGGTATCCATTGGTCATTTGGCATTGACTGTTGCTACATTTCTGCATAGCAGGGGGGACACCTGACTGTTTCTACTGTTCTACACAGGAGTGGGGGGCACACCTGACTGTTACTATAAGTGTACGTTGGATGGGGGGGGTGCCTGACACTTGTACACATTTGCTAGGACTGTACTGGTATGTCAGGCACTCCATTTCAGTCTGTAGTCTTAACTATCCTGCTGGGTAGAGGCTTGCCAGTGTACTACAGATCCTAGCTTTGTTTACCTACATATTAGTTTCTGACTTCCTTGCCTTTACAACTTACATCCGACTGCCTGGCCTGCTGTGGTGTTTCTGTGTAGGTCTGGGGGAGGGGTTACCCATAGGGCACATTCAGAGGCCATAGTACAGCATTTATTTGTGTTAGTATTCACTTGTCCTGCTAGCTGAGACTGTTGTTGGGCATGTGAACCTTCCTGACTGGCATGTGTGGCTCTTATGGACACCCATGTCACTCAGGCCATTTCCTGCAGTGGGTTTTGTCACCCTGTGTAGTACTGGCTACTATGGTGACTCCAGTATGTGTTACAGATGTCATGATGCAACTATGGGTATCTACTGTCTGCTGCCTTGACATTCAGCTACCCAATTCCCTTGCATGTTCACATCCATACCATAGCTACAGGTAAAAAACACATTCTACTCCATTTGGCAATTGGTAGGTTGATTGACTTACCTTAAGAGTGTGCCGGACTTAAGGATGGTCATGGAGGGCTGCCTATGTTGGATGCACATAGTACACTCCCTATACATGGTTGAGAACAGGTAGTGTCATGTTTGGCATCCCTTTTACTACATGTGCGTGCCAGAGAGAGGTGTCATTTCCTGGGTCCTTACTGTGTCTGTGCATATGCTATGTGTTGCCTCTTTGCCAAGGCCAGGGCATACTGGGCATGTCCCCTTCTGCCTACTGGGGCAGGCTCAGGTTGTTCCTCCTCCGAGTCACTCTGTGCCTGTACAGGCCTTGGCATTAGTGGGGGGCTGTGTGGCCCTGCCCCATGCTGTTCCTGCTGCAGCTGTTTCTGCAGGATCATATAGTGTAACTTAGCACATACCATAACAATTTGGGTACATGTAGCTAGTGAATACTGCAGGGCTCCACTGGATGTGTCCACATACCAGAACCGTGACCTGAGCATCCCAAGCACATGCTCTACTTTATGTCTGGCCTGTGCATGTGCCTCATTATGGCATTGTTGTTCAGGTGTTTGTGCATTTTTGATGGGTGTCATCAGCCACGGCTCCAGTGTGTACCCAGCATCCCCCACTAGGTGACCGTAGGGGATGTCCACATTGGCAAATCTGTGGTACAGCTGCGTCAGTTGCCATATGTGTGAATGATCATAGCTTCCAGGGCAGCCAGCACACACATTCAGTATAATGCCCTGGGCATCACATATGACCTGGCAGTTGATGGAGGGGATGCCCCTGCGGTTGATGTAGGCCCTACCCTGCTCACTGGGTGGTGCTTTGATGCATAAGTATGTGCAGTCTATAGCACCCACTACCCCAGGGTAGTTTGCTATTTGGTGGAAGAGACACATATTGCTGGCCAACACCTCACATGAGTTGAGGAAATATACGTGCTCACTGGCATGTGCTGACATAGCATCCAGGAACTGGTGGAATACTCTGGATGCTGATGCCTTTGAGATGCCCATGATATCTCCAGTTGTGGTTGGGAGGTACCTCTGGCTAGTATACCTAGGCCTACACATACCTTGGTATCCACTGGGATGGGTTCCCCTCAGCCAGTGTAGTTTGTCGAGTGTGGCATGCACAGCTCAACGATTTGCTGTAGGAGGTCTCTGTCCACCCTATAGTGCTCCACTATCTCCAGCTCATGTAGCCCCTGGTAGGTTACCCTGGGTCTGTACACTCTTCTCTGTCTCCTCACTGTGGGTTGTTAGGCAGCATTCACATAGGTTCATAGGTTATTAGGTTGGTACTAGGCTATCAGCCCTAAGGCCTATGCAAGCCTAGCCATAACAATTCCCTGGAAATTTTTTCCCACAATATTTACTTTTCTGGGCCCCTGTCTAGCAGGGCGACTGACATGATCCCCGGGGTGAATTTCCTATCTCCCATCCAATCATCAAGGTTCCTTTTGAAGAGGGCCAATGAGGCGCTCTGCTTGACATGTATGGGCAGTCTATTCCAGAGTATGGGGAGTCTCTGGGTCAGGAACCTATCCCTCCAGCATGTTTTGTTCATTGTGATGATAAGGTTTAGATCCCTGGAGCGTGTAACTCTGAGGGATTGGGATTTCTTTAAGTGGAGCATGTCCAACATCTCAGGGTTTGACATGGCCTTGTATGTTAAGCAGAGATCGCCTCTGAGTAGACGATATGCCACAGAGTATAGCTGGAGTTTTTTTAGATGGTCAGCATATGGCATTTGCGTTAGGCCTGTGATTCTTTTAGTGAGGTATTTCTGTGGCCTTTCCAGCTGTTGCAGATGTCTTGTGAGGTACATACCAAATGAGGCATTATACTCTATAATGGGTCTAATGAGGGATGAGTACAGTGGGACAATGACTTCCTTTTTTCTGGATGAAAAGCCCTTAGTGATGAGGTTTGCCAAGTAGAAGGATTTCCTGACTGTTGTGGCGATGTGGTTATCGAAAGTGAGACCACTGTCCACTTGTGTCACTAAGTCTCTCATCACACTTTCGATGTTTAGTGTCCTGCCACCTATGTGGGAGTTCATGGGTACATGTTTTTTTCCAAATGGGATAACTATACATTTCTTGGCATTAAGCTTGAGCCCATGGCTCTGGCACCAGGCATCTGTTTCTGTAAGGCCCTTTTATTGAATATCCACATCATTTGGGGATTCAATAATGGCTCCCAGTTTGCAGTCATCTGCAAACTTTGTTAGCCAGAGTCCCTTAGTGTTGGCCTGTACTTCAGAGAAGTAGATGCCAGACAAGAGTGGCCCCAGGACTGAACCCTGAGGTACTCCACTTGTCACTTGTCTGGAGCTGGATTTGCAGTCGGCTACTTTTACAGTCTGGGTTCTGTCAGTAAGCCACTTGGCAAACCCATTGAGTGACGTAGGGATTTATGCCCAGCATAGTAAGTTTATCTATGATTCCAGAGTGGGGGATGGTGTCAAAGGCCTTGGCGAGGTCCAGATAGGCTGTGTGGACTGCCTTACCCTCATCCACAGCTCTGGAGACTGATTTGAAGAAGTCAAGGAGATTCAGGAGACAAGATCGGCCCTTTACAAACCCAAACTGGGTGTGGTCCAGTATCTGGAGGTTGCCAATGTCTTTGTTTATAAGTTCCATGATAATGCGTTCCATGCCCTTGCAGATCAGGCTTGTCAGACTGATGGGATGGTAGTTCCCGGGATCCAAGGTGGATCCTTCCTTGTGGAGAGGGATAACTGTAGCTGTGCGCCACTCAGTGGGCACGAAGCCTGAGGTGAGGCAATGATTAAACATGACACTTAGGTGGGGTGCCATTTCATTTTGTAGTTCATGTAGTTCATAGCCTGGGATGTCATCTGGTCCCATGGATGCTGTATTCTTAGCTTTGGAGAGTGCTGTTTCTACCTGTGTGGCTGTGATTATCGGAATTTGGCAATCTATTGGTATTGAGATGGGCCCTTTAGGTGGTGAGAGGGGAGTGAAGTTGGCACTAAATCGATCTGCCAGGATATTGGCAATATCCTTGGGATCAGTATATTTAATGCCATTCTGTTGTAGCTCAGAGCAGATCTGAGCATTGCCATTTAGATTCTCGACATAACTATAGAATGCCTTGTGGTTGTCTTTGGAATCTTTGGCAATTTTATTTTCATAACTAGCTTTTGAGGATTTTATGAGGGATCTCAGCTTCTTACTGAGGCTGGTGAGGGAGTTTTTTGCATCCTGGAATTTTCCTCTTTTCTGCAACAGTTTCTTCCTTCTGTTGTATAGTTTGTTTATAGCTGGGGACCACCAGATTGGCTTCCTTTTTTTGGAGAAGAGCATCTTAGTTCTATTTAGGATGGCACGATTCATGCATGAGTGGATGTGCTCATACAGTGCCTTATTGTAGGATTCTGCAGTCGAACTTCCAGATCCCGTCTGCGTGGGTGTTGTGAAGTTTGTCACTTCTGACTTCAGTAGCATGAAGTTGGCTTTGGAGAAGTTTTTTAAGGAGGTTTCCTTACTGGGGGGTGGGGGTGGGATGTGGATGTCAAGGTTGATTTGCTTATGGTCAGACCTGACCAATGAGGGGGTGACCACTGGTGTGGAGCATTTATCTCCCATGTTGGTAATGACCAGGTCTAGGATATTGGAGCCCCTGGTGGGACAATGGATTAGTTAATCCAAGGCATTGGAATTAATGAATTCCAAGAACCGTTGAGAAAAGGAGTTGGTACCCGAGTAGTTTTCCCAATTAATGGCAGGGTAGTTGAAATCACCCAGTATTAGGGTGTTTGTTTGTATCTTAATATTTTCCAGTATGTTTACGAAGGTGTAGTGAGAATCTTGGGGTATGGTGGGGGATCTGTAGCAAGCTACAATTTGGACTGCAGTCTTACCTAGTGTTAGTTGCACCTGGAGAATTTCAGATGCATTGTGTTGGGCAGCTAGCCTGGAGGTGTGAATATCCTTGGTGAATATGGACACTCCTCCACCTTTAGTGTTTCAGTCTTGGTTTTGTGGCTGAAAAGTGAGGTAAGAATTGTAGCCTGGTATTGCAGGGGTGCTCTCTGGAGCCTTGAACCAGGTCTCAGTCACTGCACAGATATCGATGTTATCCATTTTTAGGAGTGCCTCGAGAGAGTGCATTTTGAGGTTTAGACTTCTAGCATTGAGAAGCATTACCTTCAGATTTTGCATGCTTGTATCTGTTACGGTGGTGGTTTTATCCTTTGAACCTTGCCTAAAAAAGGCACTATAGGGGTGGCAAGAGCTTTAGCCAGTAACCTGAATCCCAGGAGTGACAGGTGCAGACCATCTCTAACAAAGCATTGTGGTTTGTCGATCATGTCTTCCTAGGCAGACAAATACTGGATCCCCTTTGAATGTCACCAGAAGCTTAGCCAATTGTTGAAGTCAATCATTTTGTCCTTATACTGTGGTATCATTCTAGGCGAAGGCAGGATGCTACTCAGGGCTAGGGTTGTACCTGCCTGGGTCACATGATCCAAGAGCTCTTCCATGTCTCTTTTCATGTAGTCCAGGGAGGTACGTCTCAAGTCATTTACTCCAGCATGGACAATGACAGAGTCATATTTGTACTTGTTGTGGAGTGACTTGAGTGCATGCATTATGTGGCGGATCCTGGCACCCGACAGGCAGCTGACTGTAATTTTCTCCTTGTTCAGCATGGTGAGTGGGACATCAGTGAGTCTGACTATAGAGTCACCTATGACTAAAGTGCTGGGTACATTGTCTTGCCTTAGGGGCTGTTGTTGGGTGGTACACTGGTGTTGTGAGCTATGTGTCACTTTGGTTGTGACTGGTGTTTGTTTGTGTTTCGGCTTCGGAGGTCCTTGTTGCTTGGGCAGGTTAATGTTAAGGGCCTCCGCATATGTGGGTTTAGTGTTGCTATGTGTGGGAGTTGATGGTGTGGGTTTTGAAGGGCTATAAGTTGCTAGAGGTGTAATGCAGGTGTTAGCCTTCTCCTCTTGACTGTCTAGCACAGTCTTGACCAGAGAGAGCTTTGCTTACAGTTTGTCTATCTAAGTGCATCTCTCGCAGGTTGTAGTTTTGGGTGGTAGGAGGAGAGGATTGTCTGTGTACATGAGGCAGTTGCCGCATTGCCCCAGTATGCCCAGCTTCACCAGGTGGACAAGAGAAATCACCGGAAGCTGACTCTTGGACATGCCTGTTTAGGTGCTTTTTTGTAAGGTTTAAGAGCTGTTTTTCCTTACCTTTGCAAGGTACATCCTCACCACCCTCAGCCTCTTGCACATGTTGTTCTATGTTGCCTGCTGCAGCCCTTCTCATTTTGTCGGTTTGTTTTTTAAAATTTCCCTGCTTGTATACACCGGTGATGTAGAGTGTGAAAAAAACAGGGGTGAAGGTGTTTGCTTACTTTATAGTGGTGTTCTGGGCTGGGCTGGTCTGTTGCCTGTGTAATTAGCTGATTCTGATACATTTTACCTGGCAGCTCAGCTAGTTCTCCTTGATTACCTTCCTACTGCTGTTTTCCCTTCCCATTGCCTCCCTGTTTAAGCCTGTGTGTGCACCGCGCAAACAAAGTGCTCAAATGTGCATAGAGCTGCTATTTCCTGGTATAACTTCCTTTTTCTTCCTGTGAAGCCCAGTGAGCTACACGCACACCCGCTTACACTTTGTAAGGAGTGCTAGGCAGTTTGGACACACTTCTAGCTTAGCTGTGCTAAGCTAGGAGCAGTCCCGAGTCACAGGGCTCCAATCCACTTACAGTATGCCTGACACCCCCCCATGATGTCACCTATTTCCTAGTCTTGCACCCAGCTATTTCGACTCTTACACTCTTGGGACCTGCCTCACACCCTGGGGAAATCTGGAATTCTCTATCCTTCCCCTCATTTGCTTAGGATTGCCTGCTAATGCATAGTTACATGTCCCACGCTGAGCCTCCCCCCTTAGTAACCATTACTCACTGGCCAGGTTGGCTTATGCCTGCCATTGACTTGCATAGCTAAATACTGCTTTTATGTGGAATGCTTATTTTAGGTTTGTTTTATTATTTTCTCCCCGATCCCGTTTGCGCGCCGCCACCCTATGCTTAAATAGGCAAAATTGGCAAAAAAAAAAAGTTGTTTTTTTATTATTTACACATTTTGCAATGCCAATGGCCTTCTACTAGGCCATTGGCATGCTTCATCAATGATATGCAGCCTTTATTTGAAGCTGTCATAGCTCTGTTTTGTAGTTTCTAGAAACGTACTCGGTTACTAACCGAGTACATTTCTGCAGACTGCACTCGTCCTGCACTGACAGCTGCCTGCTTCCTGGATCACAAATTACCCTCATTTGCATGGTTTTCACCTGCAAATGAGGGTGATTTGCATACAGGAGCTCAGTCTGTGCAGGATTAGCCTAAGAGCTCACATGCACGTCCCGGGAGCTTGTTCCTGGATCGCACGTCGGCCATATTTCCGAAAATAGTTCTTAAACTAATCCTGCCCACTATAACGGGCTTCATAAATCCAGGGGATAGTCTTTATTGAAGTGTTGTATAAACAATTTAAAACTTTACTTTATCAACAGTCACAACCATTTTCACCAACCATTGTAAAACATACAGATGTACAAATACTGTGCCATATTCCATGTTACCATACTTCTCATGTGAATAACATGACCCAACCTATCCCTATCATACATACAATTGTCTTAATGAATTACAAACAATAAATGACCATAATAAATGTGACCTCTGCTAACTTTACTTTAAAATATCTTTGAGCACTGTTTTTATGTTGATTTTAGTTTTCTATGAAGACTAAGTAAAATGTTGTATCACTTTGTGGCATTTTATAACAAGATTGTTCTTATGCAAAAACATATTGAGATAATTTCTTTCTTTTTTTTTATTTTTACCATTCAAGTTCCGTCATACAGGTTCCATGAAAACAAGTCTTTTATGCAAATTGCTCCTCAGCCAAAACAGGATATTCAGGGAAAGGACAATCCACTCCAGTATATACCTTCCATGCCTGCACTCCATTCCCAGTCTTGTCTAACCCTATCAATTCTTTAATTTCCTGGAGCCAGTTTTGTCTTTTTGATTTTATCTTGGTTTGTTGTAAGCAAACTGACTGATCCTTAATTTTTTATATACATAGTTTAAGATTACCCTTCTTTTGAAAGGCACAGAGACACCTCATTCATTTAGTATTAGTCCTCTAACAGACACTAGCTTTCCTGTTCTGGCTTCGTTTAACTACCATCCCTGAGCTGAATAAGGGAGCTGCATGATGTTCAAACACTGGACATATGTAATTATTACAATACCACTGGACATTCTACCTACATGTTAATCCTGTTTCATGGCATTATAAATCACCTTATTGTGGATCAGGTTACAGAAGAATTTCTCTCACCTAAAGTTTCCCTTTGGTCTCCAAAGGCCAGTTTTTGCCCACCCTCCATAGAAACACAAGTTATGACATACGAGTTAGAGACACTTTTGCCCAATCCAAATTTATCATGGCAGGGTACCACTGACAAACATTATTGTCAGTCTATGCATGAACCTTCCTACAAATTTATATAAATCCTTCACAAAATGCAGGGTTTTTATGCTAGTTTATAAGTATCAGTTATCCCTTCACAGGTGGGTATATTTTACTTATATATCAACATATTTGTATTCAGTGCATAGACAATTTCTCTAAACCAAAGCCTTTCATCAGATTAGTGACGTAAATTTGGTATTCTAAGGGTTATTCTATGTGTCTGCTCTATCACAGGGACAGTTTCTAGTTCGAGCATAATTTTCAACTCAGCAGCTATAAAGTCTTTTGGATTATTTCCTTCTGTGTTCACATTGCCCCTGTATTCTTATATTATTGCACCTTGTTCTGCATTACATATACTCTACTTTGGAATTCTGCTTTGCTCTGTGTCATTTAAAGCTGTGATCATCTAATTTTTGTGTCATTTTATTTCAAATGAAAGTCGAGAACACAGTGATACCACTAAATCCCTTCTGTCATGCTCACATGCTATGAGTGTCCCTGCCATACATTATGTCTGCTTTTATCATGTATCCTATAGGAAGACTAAATAATGGATTCTATAAGAATGGCCCATGTCAAATATGTGCCTAAAGACAGAGTTACTAGGACTGACAGTTAATGACTTATTTCTGTCTTGCCATGATTTACAGTAATAATAATACCAACACTCAAAAGTCTTCTACATCAACAGATATATGGCAACTTTAAAATATATGTCATATCAGAAAAATGTAACTGTGCGTTTAATGGGTGGGAATCTACCCATCTGCGCATTGCAACTGCCATAAAAACCATGTCCCACAGTATGAATAGTATGAAAGAAATGCACTCTGTTGGCTTGAGAAAATAAAGTTGTCTGTTACAACAATCATTTTTGGTTGAAGATCAGATTACATCAATAAAGTATTGAATTTATAAAGAGCTTGTATAATACAAAGAAATATGTAAGTAGCTATGTGTACTAGGAAAGAGGTTTAAAATTTACAGAAGCAATGGTGCTCAATTACACAGCTTTGCTTTACCGAGCACTGAGGGGTTTCAGAGCTGCTTGTAAATGCCCGTGGGGTTGGTCAGTAAAAATTAGGTCTACATGCATTCTGTTGCTGTTCTGTGGAATAATGTTTGCACAGTATAGCAATTCATTGATGTTTGCACAGTGCAAGACCCATGCAGAGCAGAGCAAAAGCTGTGCAGGGGTATAGCTGCATTGCACCTTCTGTTCCCAGAGTGAGAATCTGAAAAGGACAAAGCTATACCACTTTACCTGCTCAGATTGTCAATCAAGATAGGGGATCTTCTGAAGTGTTTATATTTTTTTAAGAATGTGTATGCGCACAGTAGAAGGTATACATGTATGCACCCATGCTTTTGCACACGTTTGTGTGTATGTTTGTGTGTGCAAGAATATAAATGCATACAATAACAGTTGAGCATGTATGCACACATGCTTGTGTATGTCTGCGTTTGTATATGTGTATGTATGCAATGGAAGATGTGCATATATGAGAATGTGTGTGTGTGTGTGTGTGTGTGTGTGTGTGTGTGTGTGTGTGTGTGTGTGTGTGTGTGTGTGTGTGTGTGTGTGTGTGTGTGCATGTGAGTGTGTGTGTGTGTGTGTGTGTGTGTGTGTGTGTGTGTGTGTGTGTGTGTGTGTGTGTGTGTATGTGTAAGAATATATATGCATACAATAGAAGGTATGTATATATACATTGGTACATGCAGGAATATATATGCATGCAATAGAAGGTGCGTGTTTGTGTGTGTGTGTGTGCACGCTGCAGGTGTGCGTGTGTGCATGTGTGCGCATGCACATGTGTGTGTGTGTGTGTGTGTGTGTGTGTGTGTGTGTGTGTGTGTGTGTGTGTGTGTGTGTGTGTGTGTGTGTGTGTCTGCATGTGTGTGTGTGTGTGTGTGTGTGTGTGTGTGTGTGTGTGTGTGTGTGTGTGTGTGTGTGTGTGTGTTTGTGTGTGTGTCTGTATGTGAAATAGAGATAAATATGTCTATAGCAAGGGAATCCTAACTAACCTGCTTTCAATGTTTAATGTAAATTTTGCTCCACTTATCCTGTTATTCTTCTTCACCCCACATTATCATTTGTAGTGCAATCTACCCATGATTTACACTCCCAGAGGTGATGAATTGTTTATTTCGTTGATTATCCAGCCTCCTACACGACCCCTGTCTCCTACCTCCACTGCCCACTACTTAATCCAACATTGCTACTATTTCCCTGCAATGCCCTTTTAATGTTACTGTCCCTTTGTTCATAGTTCATAGGTTCATAGGTATGAACTAGGCTAAAGACCCTGGGAGCTTTACAAGCCTAGCCCATAGGATTACCCTGGCATCGTGCCACCCGACCTTAGTTCCCAGTGCCTCTGTCGAGTAAACCTGTCCCTCCAGCACGTTCTGTTGATTGTGGTAATGAGGATGAGGTTTCTGGAGTGTGTGATGTGCAGGGATTGGGATTTCTTTATATGTAGCATTTCTAACAGACCTGAGTCAGACATGGCTTTGTAAGTCAAGCAGAGATCACCTCTATGTAGGTGATATGAGACAGAGAATAGTTGGAGTTTTTTGAGTCTGTCCATATAGGATAAGTGTTTTAGGCCTACAATCCTCTTTTTGAGGTACATTTGCTGCCTCTCTAGTTGTTGCAGGTGTTTAGTGAGGTACATGCCAAATTGGGCATTGTACTTGATGATAGGCCTAATGAGGGCAGAGTAGAGGGAGACAATGACCTCTTTCTTCCTTGATGCAAAACCCTTACTAATGAGATGTGCCACATAGAAGAACTTTCTGACCACAGTGGCAATATGGTGATCAAAAGAGAGGTTGCTATCAACTTGTGTTCCTATATCTCTTATAACACTGTCTGTGTTCAGTGGACTACCATCGATGTGGCAATTCAATGGAACCGGGTTTTTCCCAAGGGGGATGAAGACACATTTTTTGGCATTGCGTTTAAGGCCATGGTTCTGACACCAGTCGTTGGTCTCAGTGAGGCCTTTCTGTAGGATGTCAACATCACTTAGGGAGTTAATAATAGCTCCCAACTTGCAATCATCTGCGAACTTTGGCAGCCAGAGTCCCTTCATGTTGGCCTGGACTTCAGAGAAGTAGATACCAAACAGGAGAGGACCCAGGACTGAACCCTGTGGGACTCCACTCGTGACTGGTCTACAGTCTGACTTGCAGTCAGCTACTTTCACACTGTGGGTTCTATCTGTGAGCCAGTTTGCATCCCACCTAGTGATATAGGGGTTGATGCCTAGCTTAGTGAGTTTTTCTATGATTCCTGAGTGGGGAATGGTATCAAAGTCCTTGGCTAGATCAAGGTAGGCTGTATGAACCACCTTGCTTCCATCCACAGCTCTGGTGACTGACTCAAAGAAGTTGGCCAAGTTGAGCAGGCATGATCTACCCTTCACAAAACCAAACTGTAGGGGATCCAGAGTTTGGAGATACCCTATATCCTTTTTATTAGGTCCATGATGATGCCATGTTCCATAGCTTTGCATATCAAACTCATCAGGCTAATGGGGTGAAAGTTCCCAGGGTCTGTAGTCACTCCTCCTTTGTAGAGAGGGATGACTGTAGCAGTGCGCCATTCAGTAGGGACAAAGCCTGAGGTGAGGCTGTGATTGAACAGGGCACACAGGTGAGGTGCCAGTTCACTCTGTAGTTTATGTAGAATAAATTCAGGGATAGTGTCAAGCCCCATAGAAGCTGTATTCTTGGCCTTGGATAGTGCTGTTTTAACCTGTGCAGCAGTAATACTGGGTGCCTGGCAGTCTACTGGTATTGAAATTGGTCCTTTGTGGGGGGGGGGGTAAAGTTGGCATTGAATCTGTCTGCCAGTATATTGGCAAAATCAGTTGGCTCGGTATAGGAGGTACCACTGTGCAGTAGCTCAGAGCAAATCTGGTTATTGCCATGGAGATTTGTTACATAACTACAGAAGGCCTTGCGGTTGTCTTTACTATCTGCTGCAATCCTGTTTTCATAGCTAGCTTTAGAGGATTTGATGAGGGATCTCAATTTTTTGTTGAAGGTGATAAGGGAGTTTTTCCAGTATTGGGACTTCACCTTATTCCACATCAGTTTCCTCCTACTGTTGTAGAGTTTGCTTATGGCAGGGGACTACCAGATTGTCTTCTTTTTTTTTTTCGGGGGGGGGGTGTCTTGGTTCTATTGGGTATGGCGAGATCCATGCATTTGTGTACGTGTTCATACAGTGCATTTGTGTATGATTCGGTGGTCATGCAACTATTCTCCATTTCCATGGGTGCCATGAAGTTAGTCACCTCTGTTTTAAGGAGCCCAAAGTTAGCTTTGGAGACGTTTTTCATGGTGGTTACCTTTGCGGGGGTGGGGGGTGGTAGGGATGTGGATTTCCAAGGTGATTCATTTGTGGTCAGATCTAACCAGAGAGGAGTTGACTATTGGTGTAGAGCAATGGTCATCCATGTTAGTAATGACCAGGTCAAGGATGTTGCTACCTCTAGTGGGGGTAAGAACGAGCTGGTCCATGGCATTGGAATTAATGAATTTGAGGAAACATTGGGCAAGTGTATTGGTACATGAGTAGTTTTCCCAGTTAATGGAGGAGTAGTTTAAGCTGCCCAGTATGAGAGTGTTAGGTTTGACCCTAATATTCTCCAGGGTGCTTAGGAACATGGAGTGTAAGTCTTGGGACATGGTTGGGGACCTATAGCAGGCTATGACCTGAATAGCTGTTTTACCCAATGTTAGCTGCACCTGAAGTATCTCTGATGCATTATGTTGGTCTACCAGTCTGGAGGTGTATGCATCCTTTACGAATATGGAAACAGCAACTCCTTTGGAGCTTCAGTCCAAGCTCTGGGGCCAAAAGGTGTGGAATGAGTTATAGCCTTATAGTGCAGGGGTGCTTTCAGCTGCCTTGAACCAGGTCTCTGTTACAGCACAAATGTTGATGTTCTCCATTTTAAGGAGTGCTTCGAGTGAGTGCATTTTGAGATTTAGACTTCTAGCGTTGAGCAGCATGGCCCTCAGATTGCATTTGTTTTTAGCTGTTATGGTAGTAATTTGATCTTTAAAACACCTAGAGATGGCATTATAGGGGTGGCAAGAGCCTTGGTCAGTATCTGGAAACTCAGGGGTGACAGATGCAGGCCATCACTGGCAAAGCATCGAGGTCTGTCAATCATGTTATCCCAGGCAGACAGATACTGGATCCCCTTAGAATGACACCAGAAACTTAGCCAATTGTTGGAATCAATAATTTTCTGCTTGTACTCTGGTATCATTCTGGGTGATAGTAGGATGCTGCTCAGGGCTAGGTCATACCTGCCTGGGCTACAAAATCCGATAGCTCCTCCATGTCTCTTTTCATGTAGCCCAGGGAGGTATGTCTCAGGTCATTAACACCCACATGTACAATGACAGAGTCATATTTGCACCTGTTGTTGAAGGACCTGAGTGCATGCATTATGTGGTGGATCCTGGCACCTGGCAGATAGCTGACTGTTACTTTCTCCTTCTTCAACCTAGTGAGCGGGACATCAGTATGTCTCACTATCGAGTCACCTATGACTAGTGTGTTGGGTATGCTGTTTCACCTTAGTGGCTATGGTTGAGTGGCACACTGTTTAGGAGAGTTATGTGTCTTATGGTTAGTGTTATGTTGTGGTGGTTGAGTGTGTTTCTGCCTTGGAGGTCTCTGCTGTTTGGGTAGATTTTTATTGAGAGCCTCAGCAGATCTAAGAGAAAATTGAAGAGTAGATTTTGGCACTGCTCAGAAGCTTACAAACAGTCCTGGATACAGCAAGTCTGTAAATGCATTAGACTAATTACAGGAAAGGCAGAAACCAAGCACAAGTATGGGCTTTTAAACCAGAAAGTTAAAAGAGATGTAAAAACTGCCCAAACAGCCAATAATCTACAATTTCTGGGGCTGAAACCACTCCTCTTGTGATAGATAAGCTACCTAGTGCTTACCCCTCCCACTGATAAGCTAGAAGTCTTCCCTCCAACACAGAAAGGCTTGTGGTCTCAGAAGCTTACATATAGTCCTGGATACAGCAAATGTGTATCTGGACTAGACTAGTTGCAGGAAAGGAGGGAAAAGCACAAATGAGAGCTTTTAAACCAGAAAGTTGAAAGAAATAGAAAAACTGCCCAAATGGCCAATAAACTACAATTTTGGCGCCAGTAGTAGATAGGCTACTTAGTGCTTACCACTCCCACTGATAAGCTGGAATGCTTCCTTCCAACACAGAAAGGCTTGGGGGGGGGCTCAGAAGCTTAGAAGTAGTCCTGGATACAGCAAATCTGTATCTGGACTATACTAGTTACAGGAAAGGTAGGAAACAAGCTTAGAACTTTTTTTTTTTACTTTTTTAGAGAAAAGCAGCTAAAACAACAATTAAAGTGCAGTGTAAGCTAGCACACTTGAGTGTGTAGCAATATTAGAGCAAATACAGTTTAAATAAATGCAATTTATTCAAACTGTATTCTGAACTGAATTCAATTCATCTTTTTATTCAACTCTGAACAGTTAAAAAGTGTTAAAGAATATACTTAGCTCAGAAGCACACTCAGTCAGAACAGTAGGAGATTCTAGTCATTTTTTTTTTTTTTTTGTAAAGTTGAAAGGGGGAAAGCAGAAATAGAAGATAATTCTAGGTTAAGAACCTAAGTGGGTTGGCCTTCTCAAATGTTTTCTCTGTATTAGGTAGAATGAGCTAATGACACTAGACTGGAAGGAGTTTCCCAGATTAAAATTACAGTAGGGGCAGGCAACTGCAAAGCCAACAAGACACCATTAGGGAGGGTGGTGTGGGAAACTATTACAGCTACTAGCTCTAGCCACTAAATAAAAGTTTTAAACAGATAAAGGAGCAAGGAGACTCTAGAGAATGCTTTTAACTGCAAACAAATCAGTTATACGATACCTGACTAGAACACAGAACCCTCATAAAAATGCACAGAAAAGCACAGACAGAGCACTCACAAACAGTAAATACAACCCTCAGTGTAAAAAAAATCAGTTTACAGTTATGTAATTTAGTAAAAATGCAATTACAGTAATGAAACACTATCTAGCAATGAAAAATACAGTTAAAACAATATAAAACAGTACACAAATGCAGTGAAACTGTAAAAAAAGCTTTATAACAGTGCAAAATGTAGTAGATTAGCTGTATAGCACAATTATAAGTGTTAAGGAAGTGCAATTCAATTAAATAAATGTAAGAAATAACTTATTCTGCTCTTGGAGTCTTAGGGAATTTCTGCTTTGTCCCAGTGATTAATCACCACTCACAGCCTAGTAAATACAACCACAGCCACCTGCAGAAACTGGGTTTAAAAACCAGAAAGGATGAAAGAATCTAGAAGTTCGAATTACTACCCAGTCCTGCTAGCCCCTGCTCTTTCAACCAATCACTCATGCTAGAGAAGATCAGGAAACCCTGTTACTCTCAATAACAAAGAAGACAATACACTATCAGCAAAAGATGGCTACCAGAAACACAGGAAACTCAACAAACAAAACAACCTTCTCTCCTAGGCCTTTAATCACCTCCCATTTCTATCCCTGAGTCCCCTTGCTTATTTTCCTTATCCACACCTTTATACTGTCCTTAATTTAGGACTTCATATTGTTTCTCTACCTTACTAATAATTGATCACTTTACCAATCCTGCAGATAGTTGAACATCCCATTTCCCTTCTCATTCTACTTTCATTCACCCCTCCCATTCTAAACACATAAAAATAACTGCCCAGAAATGTTTGTATGCTTTACAATAAGATCTTTAATACTTACTAGAAGTTTCAGCTGTTATTGCAGGTGTTAATAAAATTTGAAAGACCTGCAGCCCTTTTATTAATGAATTGTTTTGATCTTTTAACTTCATATGTATAGGTTATTACACTGAGGCAATAATATTAATAGACACAATGAAAAGCCTTCCTTGATATGGATTTTAGGAAATGCAGTCCTTTGCAGAGACAGAAACAATAATTAAATCAAACCAATTCTAAAATACATCTCTTAACATTTGGGTATGCTTCAAGTGAGGTACAGAAAGAGTTACAAATAGGGATGCACAGCATTTATTATTTGTAGCAGACAAGTTGCAAATAATGAAAAAAGCATGTCAGTTTGTTTGCAGATTTTTTTTAAAAGCACATTACATGGTTGGTAACAAAGGGGGTAAAAGGGAATGCATAAAATATGAGAAAATATTGAGGAGTGCTGGGCATCAAGGCAAGTGGTTTCTAGACTAAAAGCACACGTTTAACCATTATTTCAAGCATACAGCTCTGTTTGGACCTAGACAGCTGGCTTCCATTTTGAGACAATTCTAAAGAAAGCTGTCAGTTTTTTTTTGTTTGTTTGTTTGTGGTGTGAGCATGTCCTCACAGCATTGATTTTTGGACATTAGTGTTAACACTACTCTTAACTGATGTCTGAGCTTGGTCTGTACAATATTCAAAACGAAGGACATAGCAAAATGACTGAGGTATGCACGTGCTTTTTGAGTGACTGTTTTCATATTTCAAACTTTATACTGAATCAGCAGTCTCTTTTTCCTATTCATTTGCAGACTAACCATCCTTACAGCGGTATATAAATAAAATATTTTTCTCCTGTGTCTCCATGATGACACTACACTCCATCTTTTAAATTTAAAAAATTGTATTCCTCCATGCTTTTCATATGAGAGACATAGGATCTACAAGAGGTCATAACTCCATATGCAATTTGCATTGTCATAATTGTTGTGCTTGGCCAGCTACATTTGATTTTTAAAAAAAATCTTCCAGCAGACATTTGTCATGTTCCCATTACAAAGTAACATCCAGTGTAAGAAAAATGTAAAACTAAATTTTACAGGGATGTATTTTGATCAAGGAATACTAGCCCAACTCTTTGGCTTGAGACTGAATGTATGAATTCTTCTTTTATACTAACGCAGGTATCAGAAAACACAGCAGTTTGACAAGACAAGAATCATGCTGCAGTAAAGCAACAATAAAGCTACAGTGAACACATAGTAAGGAAGATTAGAAAACAAGGATGAATGTCCAGAAAGGCTCTGTGATGCCATCAAATAAATCACAAAATAAATAAATAAATATGATTTAAGTTAGTTTGAGCTGGTATGGAGTATTTAAATATAGAAATGTCAGACATACATAAGGGTAAGAATGAAAAAGACCATGAAATGAGTAAATGGAAGGGTTGGAGAGATGGAGTCATGTCATATGATGGAACAATAAAAACATCGAACCTCACTTCAGCGAGATAAGAGCATCAATCGATCCATCTTTATCATCGAAAGCCGACACCAGCAAATCTTAGCACATTGAATAGCAATAGTTGGCCAACAGCTGTGTGTAAGTTGAGAAGTATATACATATTTATTCCCATCATGTTATACACACCAAAAGTAACAAATAAGATGGCAACATTACAGCTGTTGGCCAACTATTGTTTAATAGTTAATAGTGCCTTAATATGAACATGATGCACATATGATTTAGCATTAAATTATACATTTGACTTGGGAGGCAAACTGTTTTGTCTCTTGCCTCTGCAGCTTTGACCCTGTGAACAAGGGTACAAGTAAATGCAGTGTACATAACAATTTTAAAGCAACCTATTAAAAACCATATTCTTGAGAAATTCTGATTTGGCAGCAGAAAGTCCAAACAGATACATTTCAGCCCCATACAGACTGTAGCTGAAGGTAAGGATTGAAGCCCACGCCCTGAAATCATGTGGCAGTTTACTTAATAACTGCCACAATTCTGCTCTACTCATCACAGACATGTGTTTTGCATTTAATTTATAAATGAAGCATCATTAATATTTAATTTGTCAAAGCTGCTGTCTGTTACTGCTTAACAGTATTGAATACAGAAATATAGTCTTGCACAGGCCAGTTTCTTGAAGACTAGTGTTTTTCTAGTGCTGTTTTATCATGACACTTAGAACAGATGCAAGATTTTCAGCTACAACAAAATCCTTGGCAGGCTTTTTCTACTTTAAACAACAAATAAGTATTCTCAATTTCAAACTCTCACTAACTTCTTCATTACCAAAAATGTATACAGATATAGCAAAGAACTCATCTATCACAAGAAGTGCGGTACAGAAGATTCCGTATTAAAGCACAATAATTTAACTATGACCTATATTTCTAAATAGAGATGTTGTATATATTACTTAGGCCTTAAAGTTCATCCTCCATAAAGAATACTTCACATATTCATTCTGTGAGTAATATAATACTGCATTAATTTCAGCATCCGCAAACTTTGAACAATCTTATTAACTGAAGCCTTGCTGTTGTCTCATCTGAAATAGGCTCCATATGTCCTCACTAAATCTATAGCCTTTCACAAGCATTATTGTAAACTACATATTTTTATGTAAGTTTGAACTCAATTATGAAAAGGGCAAACTGGCATTTTCCAGAGAATCCCATGTGATTTGTAGCCAAAGCCTTTTCACTATCCTTCAAACTAAACATTTTGTTTTAAAAACTTTTTTTTTAAGCCCTATCACTGACAGCATGGCAGCATTGTAGCAATAATAGTTTTTATAGAAAAGTGACTGCAACTGATATGGGTTTAGTAATAATGCGTTTATTTTTGATTTCCATTATTCTGATTAGTACTTTGATGTCACTGCACCCAGCTGGTTGCTACTTTTTTCTGATTTTCGTTTTTCGTTTTATTTTCATTTTCATTGTTTAGTTCTACCTGCTACAAAGTGAATCTACTACTTGTTCACTTTCTTTTAACTTCAGACTGTACAATGTTGATGGGCAGCTGATTTGTATCCAGTATCCAGCTTTAGTGTATACTTATATCGGTATATTATTATCTCTATCTACCTATCTATCTATGTACCTTTTTATAGCTCACTCTATTCCTATATATATATATTTCTTCATTAGATTAATGAGGAAAATCAGCAGAATTATCCAGCTATTAACCAATAACCGTACTCTCTTTCTTTTGTCAAACATTACAGAAATATGTGTACTTTCCCAACTGCAAAAGTAACTCCTACACAATGACCCACTCTCTCCCCAGCACAACATGACATTTGTATGACATCACTACAACTCTTCTCTCCTTCCACAGCACAATAATCAGCTTAAGGAGAAAAGGAAACGAATCTTGTGTACATTCCCAGATCAAGCAAAAACATGTGACACCTTTCCTGTACTAACTACTGCAAACATTATTCTCCCTTGGTCTTTTCACTTCAGCCCTAAAACGGTTTCAAAACTATCTTTTTGATAACGCACACAATGTCACAAATGGCAGATATGCTACTCATCCTAGCTACCCATTACCATTGGTGTCCATCAATATATATACTCCTAGGCCCCCTCTTTAATATTTTTATAAAGAAACCTTCATAATGCAGTGGGGCATGGCTTTCTAGTTCAGTATACAGACAAGTACACATTAATCTGCTCAACTCCAAGCAGGCCATCACTGCAAACTACTACACAATGATCCTACTCCTTATTGAATCTTTTAATTCATCGACCCCCGGATTAATTAAACTTCCATGCAGGACTAATCTAGTCCTGCATGGCAGCTGCAGTTGAAGAGGAGGACGGCAGCACACCATGCATATTAATGAAGGCGCACTGCCTGAACTCCAAATGCTACGCGGAGCATGGACGAGTGCAGGGGTGTGTCTGAGAGCAGAGCTCGCAGAATAAACACACCCCTGCAAAGTAGAACAGAAGAATGTGTAACTAAATGAGCAAGACAGCCCACAGGTATCCGCATATCCCCACCAACAGTCCCCATGTGTTCAACAGCAACAGTACAGTCAAATAAAATGAAGAATTCCTATTATTAATGTGTTTTAAAACCCCGGGTACAGCTAACCGTAGGTGTGCGGGTTTGCCCATCGCCTAGCTATGGTTAAAGCATCTGAAAAGGCTGAAGAGGATAACAAGGAATATATATGCAAATGAAGCAGCACAGCAACAGTGGAGTGGTTAGAGCATCCACCTAACAAACAGGCATTCCCGGATTGAGTCCCACTGCAGCACAAATCATTTTCCATGGGAAATCTGTATGTGAACATAATTTTACATCGTTTTGCCATATAACCTACAGAATAACAATTAAATGTGAACTGGAGTACTGCATGAAATGCAGATGTGAAGTGTTAGTGTCATAATGAACAAAGCACATGTATGCAGGTCTAAGCACAAATAAGCAGCGGTAAGCATGTCCAAGTGCACTTGTGCAGGGATAAGCATTGACCATACAGAGTAAGCAAAGTAAAAGCTAATGAGTGTAAGAAACTGCAACCAGAGGTTAGCAGTGCTCACCGTCGCGCAAACCCGTGCAAAGTTGCTTACAACTACTGTAAAGTGCCTTAATCACTCTGGATCCAAAGGCCCAAGTTCCACCCAGCAACAAAATAAACTGCCTCGGCAAGGGTCAAACCCAGGACCCTGTACATTATAGTCACAGTAGTTAACCACTTAGCCATCATAGCAATAGATAAGTGAAATTAAGGCCATACATCCCATATACCAACATGGATTAATATATATATATATATATATATATATATATATATATATATATATATATACATATATATATATACTTATATCTATATCTATATATATATATATATATATATATATATATATATATATATATATATGTATATATATATATATCTATATATATATATATATATATATATATATATATATATATATATATATATATATATATATATATATATATATATATATATATATATATATATATATATATATATATATATATATATATATATATATATATATATATATATATATATATATATATATATATATATATGTATTTTTATATATATATATATATATATATATATTTATATTTATATATATACATATATATATATATATATATATATATATATATATGTATGCAGACATATAATATATATTTATGTGTGTGTGTGTGTGTGTGTGTGTGTGTGCATAGATATACACAGATATACAGCTATGATAAGAAACAGCAGGCAAGAATGATATATGTTCGCAGGCTATGCCAATGGAAGTGAGGGGCCAAGCAAGAAACATGTAACACGTAGCGTGATCTCACACCCCCCCCCCCAGCCAGACGAGGAAACATACATACAAACCCACAAACAATGTAAATAGTCCACTGCTCCCCAGGTCACAGGCAGAAGGCAACCAGGGGGGGTACAAAGTGCACCCATGAAATCTAATCTTGGAACACAGACAGGAGTGTCCCTTGCGGGATGCCCTAAAAATTGACATATATCCAAAGGAAACCGATGCGACGACCATTCTTGCTGGGGTGTGTACATACCCAGAATACAAGGGTGGGAAAGCCTGATGACCCATGGATTGAGACAATGTATGACATTGGTCCCATGAAGTGGAGAGTGGGCAGCTTGTAGTGGTGTGTTCAGACCCGACCTGCACCCAGAGTAAGGATGGGTGCTGTAGAGGAGGTGCGTGTGGGGGTACTATGGATAGCTAGTTATGGGTCTGAGTGTGCAGGTGTTTGCTGATGTGGGTCTATATGGACAGCCCCAGGGATGTGAGCAAAAGTGTTCATTGGGCAGAGGTGTCACCCAATGAGCAGCCACACCCGCTACGAGTCCCACTGCA
The DNA here is from genome assembly GCF_019279795.1 of Protopterus annectens. Taxonomy (NCBI): domain Eukaryota; kingdom Metazoa; phylum Chordata; order Ceratodontiformes; family Protopteridae; genus Protopterus; species Protopterus annectens. Next base: position 1,835,007,812 of record NC_056739.1, read on the forward strand.
GCAAAGTCTAATCTACATGGCAAAGAACGGAATAACCAGATGTAGATGTATATATGTAGAGGAATGTGTGGGTATATCTACCCATAGCTACATGGAGATATACCTCTCCCTCTCTGTAGTACAAACGTATACATACAGAGACAGAATACATATACATACCCACATATAGATATATACATATGCAGACACCCATACACCCGTATGTTGTTAGATATATATATCGACAGCAATATATAAATTTATACATGTATGCATACATATACAGATATATCTGTATATAGTAATGTAGATATATATATATATATATATATATATATATATATATATATATATATATATATATATATATATACATGCATATACATGTGTGTGTAAATATACACATGTAAATAGCTAGGATATGATACAGCAGTCACAAATTATATATGTTCACAGGCAGTGCAAATGGGGGTGAGGGGTCCAATCAACAAACGTGTAACATGTAGCAGCAACCACCCCAACATAGAAGTAAACACACCACTGCTTCTCAGACCACAGGCAGGATACTACCAGTGGGAGAGACCTGCATGTCTAATCTTGAAACAAAGACATCAATGTCCCTTGTGGGACACCCCAAAAATTAATGATCATCGGAGTCAGTCTCTGTAATGATTCATCCAACCAGGTTGTATACGTACATGGACCAGTAGGTTGTGCAAGCCTGATGACCTATGTGTTGACACAACGTATGACATGGGTCCTGACAAGTGAAGAGTGGGCAGTGTGTACTGGTGTGGTTAGACCCTACCTGCACCCACAGTAAGGATGAGTGCTGTAGAGGAGGGGCAGGTGGGGGGACTATGGGTATGCAATTATAGGCCTAGGCGTGCAGGTGTTGGCTGGGGCATTTGTATTAGGACTGCCCTGGGGATGTAAGTAATATTGCAAATTGGGCAGAGCTTATGCCCATACCTCTCAACCCCTAAGACCAAAACTACTGGACAGAAACTAAACTGTTGGGGGAACAAATAGGGACAGAAAGCACATATTCCACTTACAACCTTAGAAAACTGATAGAATAATAGGTTATGCATTAGCATAACTCGACTGAAGGATGTGGGGTCCTAAACCCAATTACTTGTCTGTATTTAATGGTATCAGTTCCCAAGTATTTGCCAGACAGGTGCAGATTGTAAGAGGAATGCACAAATAGTATGAAGCAAACTTTGGACAGGTCACGGATTCTGTACAGTCGACAGGCATGCTTATGCCTAACGGGCAGCCATTCTCGATATGAGTCCCACCGCAGCACAGTCCAGTTTACATGGCTAAGTACAGTATAACCATATGTGTTGTTGCATAACCCAGTACACAACACCTATGAACACATGGTCGCAGCACCCCACTGTAGGCATGTAAGCCGATATAATAGGCATCACAAAGTATTATTGTAGTCCTTACTCCCACCCAGGGGTGTGAGTGTCTGACACAAACACCAAATGCAGTGCATATGAACAGCTGTTGTAGACAACATGGCCAGATGTGGACCTTTCCTGCAGCCATCCTGTACATCTCTGGATAATCTCCCTACTAAAACCCCCCTTTGTGCCCCATGCACACCATGTACCTATCAGCCTCTGTTCCATTTCTATTAATGTCTATGGGTACACGTAGGTGACACCCTCTTCCCCCACTATATTGCCAGTATCTGGAGCCCCAACCCACATGTAGTATCACAGCTGTCCCACAGGACACATGTAAATAACACATGAAGGAACACCACAAGCACACCTGGAGCAGCACAGGCTCACCACCTTGCAAACCCCCCACCTCACACTCTATACCACTACATCAACTAATGATACTGACACCTCTTGTCCTGCCTCACATACAAATCCCAACATCTGACATACCTTCCCTATTGCTTACCATCCAATTATACCTACAGGCTACTTTACAGTTACAATGTCACCCCCACTACCTACCTGCCTACACCTTACCTATTCACCTCTACTGTACCACACAGGTATGGACTAACTACACCTACCCCGAATACCTGTATGCAACCTACCCAGACCTGTGAAACAGGAATCCTACCTCACCTTAAACCGACCTTTGTCAACAGTCATACCTGACATGTAAACCTGACCTAAGCATGGATAATACCAACAGCTTAATGTAAACTAAGCATGAGTAATGGGGGAACGTAGCTATGTTATGTCTGTTACCCTCTATGAATGTGAACACCCAAGTATTAATTGGGATATGTAGCTGTGGTCAATGTAGAACTCTACATCCCGAGTCACCACTGACAATGGACAAACCTACAGTCCGACTGTCCTGGTTGACAGATGTGAACAAAATGCATGACGTTGCATGTGTGTATACGGGAGCAAGCAGGTGTAAGCCTGTTTGGCCACCGGTATGTGAGTACCACACTGCTGAAGCTATGTAGAGGCTATGTGCAAGACGCCACAACCAGAGGTTAGTAATGCTGTACTTCGCGCAAACAAGAGCATACCCACCTACAAATGTTCTACAGTGCCTTAGTCACCCTGTAGCCAACAGCTGTTGTTGTGGCCATTAACAAAATAATCTACACTGCCAGGATGCAAACCCCCGACCCTGCACAATTTAGTTGACGTGAGTTCCACTAAGCCATGGCAGATACACGTTCAGCTGCTGTGATCACAAACACATCAGCCAGCACAGGCATCCAACAGTACAGGAAATGTATATAATTATGTAGATGTATGTGCATGTGTATGTACAGATATAATATATATATCTACACACACACACACACACACACACATATATATATATATATATATATATATATATGTATATAAATGAAGAATGAACATTGTGACAATAAAGCATACAAAAAGATTGAAAAGGAAAACAACAGCAACACCTGTATTATTTTGTGCTGTCATCTTATGTCATATCAAGCTGAGCAGGGGTGAGCAAATCATTGCTTCTCAAACCACAGGCAGGATACTACCAGTGGGAGTAACATTATCCACCTGCTAAGTCTACCTTACAAACAATTACAGGGTAGTCCCTGGTGGGACTACCCAAAAAGTGCGGGTTGTTTGGACTTCCGACCAGTACACAAGCCAGAGCAGGTATGTTCAAGGACTAAAAGGTTTGGAGAGCATGATGATACTTGGGTGAAGACAACATACGTGTAGGGTCCTTAACGCTGGGGAGAGAGCAATGTGTGGAGGTGTGTTATGGCTGGGATAGCAACTGTAGAATGGATGGTTTGTGTGTATGTGGAACTCGGGTGGGGTGGAGGAACCATGGGTATGAAATATGGATCCAGGCGTGTCACTGTTGTATGGCCCAGTTCTAATTGGACCGCCTCGTGGAGGTCAGCGAGTTTGTTATAAATATATATGCATACACACATACATACATCTATATGTAGAAGTACATTCCCTGTACCACATTCATTCCTTTTGCAGACATAAATAACATGAAAGTGACCCTACAAACCTTGGCAGTAGATAGAATGATAGGTTGTGCATAACCATACATGTAATAGGTTCATAGGTAGGTACTAGGCTATCTGCCGAAGGGCATTTATAAGCCTAGGCAAGGTGCGTCGGCTCACGCCACCACATTGATCAATTTACTGGGCCTCTGTCAAGCAGAGCTATTGAATTGATCCCAGCATGTCCCAGTCTTTGACCCCTCACCCACAATTATATTCAGCTTTGACTAGACTTCTTACATTAAGAGGTTGAGAGGTATGATTCTCGTGTATGTTTAGTTGTGTTGTTTGGCCTGTAAGGCTCAAGTCATGACTGAATGGAGTCCTGCCTCATTGGAACAGTCTGCATACTCGGTTAACAGATGTTAAATAAATATTTATTCATAGTCCAGTACAGAAAAGATGGTGACCCCCTTCTCTGCACTGTGGCTTATATATCCCGACTCAATTTCATGCCAAATGCATGGCCATGTAACAGTGCAGGCCTTACTTAGAGTGTCATGAAATGGTTGTCATCTATATATATATATATATATATATATATATATATATATATATATATATATATATATATATATATATATATATATCTATATATATATATATATATATATATATATATATATATATATATATATATATATATATATATATGTCTTTGCAACATTTCCACAATTCTGCTAGGATATAAACTTCCAAGGCAAAATAAGCTGTTGTTTCATTTCCATTATATATTGCAGTACTATAGTATTAGAGTTATGAGAAGATAGAGGGAAGGGATGAATCTGCAATAATTCAGAGTTGTGTATTTAGTTTCGAAGTTAGTGCTGTTCTCAAAAGAATAAAATGTGAGGACTTTCCCATTATGAAATATTTGAATCATTCCTGTGATTTGCCAGCTACGTCAACGCCAATCACTAAACCAGTCCTATTTGTAATATAATTTTGCCGAACTCATACATCATTGGTTTACATATGTAATGTGTGAGTTATCACATAGTCTTAGTTATCAATTTATGTTAGTGTCTTGTTAACTGGAGTAATGAAGTAATGAAATATAGAGTCTAATCATGAAATAAAGACAAGTGTGTCCCAAGTAGGACAACCCATACATTGGGAATAGTGTCCTAGTGGTCACTCATGTCACCAATGTTTGTGGACTAAAAGGTTGGGATGTCTGAGGATACTTGAATTGAGTCAACCCATGGGATGGGTCAAGAGGAGTAGGGAGTGGTCAATGTGTAGTGATGTGCATACACCATGTTTCCAACTGGAGAATGGACGGCTGATGTGTCAGTGATGTGTTGGAGTGGGTGTTTGGGGAACTAGGATCCATGGGTATATGGGTATATATGCAAATAAAGCAGCACAGCAATAGTGTAGTGGTTAGAGCACCTGCCTAACGAACAAGCATTCCTGGTTCGAGTCCCACTGCAGCACATATCATTTTCCATGTGAAAGCTGTATATCAACATATTTGTACATCTTTTTGCCGAAAAACCTACATAATAACATTTAAATGTGAACTGGAGTACTGCATGAAATGCACATGTGAAGTGTCAGTGTCATAATGTATTTAGACAATAGTAAGCAGGTTTAAGCACAAATAAATGTATTATAATATATGTATATATATATATATATATATATATATATATATATATATATATATACATATATATATATATATATGTAGCCATATGATATATATATATATATATATATATATATATAGGTACATACACATATACACACACTAAAGGTATCAGTAGCCATACATATGTAGAAGTAGTGTGGAAGTACTGGGTGCGAAGTATATCCCTCAACCACAAGCCCCTCAACTGGCACCTGTGAAATGTGTAGCGTGGCACCCATTCCCAGAAATGAGAATACTGATATTAAACATATACCCACCCACAAATCAAAGAACACGACACGACAAACAGGCATGCATACATAAATAACCTGTATTCTTACACTATACAATAATGTATGCCAGTACTGACACCACATAAGGTTTGAAATATGTAATCAGACATGAATGCAAGGGCCACACAAAACAGTAGATGCAAGCAATGTGTATATATACCATACTATGCTATCTAGGCCAAGGCCTTCAATTAGTACAACAGTTGGAACAGGATTTGCCTTCAGGATACGTAACAATCAACAGTTACAGATGTAGTTCAGCAGACTCCAATTACACCTTGTAGTCAAGCCCTAGGGGGAAAGGTAGCACTTGTGTTAATGTCACAATATCCTGTACATATCATTGCTTAACCTAACACCTCACTATCACACTGAATGACCCTTGTCTTAACAGTTATATCACTGGAAAGGTGCCATAGTCTAGGTTGATGGCATAGAACCCCACCCCCATAAAAGGCTGTACAAGGACAAGGAACACTGTCTACCACACACTTACCTCAGGAATGTACTAGGGCATAAATGTGTTCAACAGCAGTTGCCCCCATATATATGGACATGGCCCAATGGTTGGTGTGGGAGTCCATGACATGACTGGGATGATAGCAGTAATGCTAGCGGTAAATAATGATAGGCCATTACCTAACAACCCTTCCTGTATCACAGCGGGACAAACACTGGCATAAACGTGGAGGACAGAGGCAGGAACATAAGGCCATATTTGCATTATTGCTGTTACACACCCTGGAAATTGCTGGTGTTACAGGATTTGTTGCAGCATACCCTTATCAGGGATACGACATTGAAATACGAATAGATGTATCCATGTACTGATAGCATACCTGTGTGGTGCACAGACAAAACCTAACAGCTAATCACCCTGGTGTCACACGGATAGGCCCACAGTTGAGAGCTTTGCACACAGACAACATTCCATGAAATAGTACCATGTACACAGAAACCCTGTATGAACAGCAAGATACATTGCACACAACAACACTACTCACGCTGTCTGTAGGTCTGGAACCTTACCCAAATGTGGATATGGCCTGTGTCTACAGGTTCTGCTGTAAGAGGCATTGCTACCTGCTGTCTGTAACACTGATGTCCACACACGGGAAAGATGTCTTCCATACTGTAAAGGTGAAGGGACAACACCCACAGAAGGCAGCAATTTATAGTACAGGGTTGCCATGACAGTGGTTATCTGAAGTACTAAACAGCAGGCCACATGCAATTAGCAACTGGTGGACACTGACTGGTGCAGACCCCACCACCTTATCATGTGTAATACCAACAAAAGCATGCTGAAATCTATTCAAACCAGCTCAGTCACTCTACTGGCGAGACTGAGGGAGAGAAAAAGAGAGAGAGAGAGAGAGAAGAAAAAAAAATGTCAAGAAGGTTCACAAAACTCAGGGTTGTGATACAGTGGAAACAACATAACAGGTATGTGAAACAGATATGCATTTACTGGCATGTAGTATATGGCATAGATTAATAGGATGTATACTGTGAAAGCATGTATATGTGCCATCAGTACATGTTCCTATAATGATGCTGTGTTCAACAACTGCACTGGACAGTAGTATTAGTCCCTGTAGGCAGTGGGACATACCTGTCATCTGTGCAGACCAGCAGTGAATGGCAAGGATGTGACCCATGATATCTGTGTTCTGTAAATTACTGTGGCCAACGACTGATGGGGGAATTAATACCGCCATGATAGACACATGGGTGAGAGACCACACCACCTGCAGGACAGTCATGTTAGAGTGTAACATAGCATGCCCACACTGCCATAGCAGTATAATATGCTTATCTAAAGTGTGTCACCATATATATCCCCATAATGTTAGTCTGTGTTCACATGTGACACCTGTCTGTGTTGCAGCAAGGCAGAGCAGTTCAGCTGTGAAGTAAGGAGGGTACATGAGTGTGGTTCAGATGTTCATACTCACCCCACATACAGATACATATATGTGTGTGATACATTTCCACAGCTGTGTATGTGTACAGAACCTCAGACAGTTATACATTTATATAGGTATATAAATAACACAAAATTATATCTACACATATATGCACACATGTATATATACATACATGGCAATACATTTTCCCTGCCATGACATGTGTGAGAGAACATCACATCTCAATACACAACATACCTACACACCAGTACATGGCTGCAAGATGGAGTGTGAAGTGGGGTATGTAACCCATGTTGGGAACACATTGCAATTGTATAAGATAGTGAGGTATATATGTTGGTGAAGGGTATTAGGCACATATTGGTATGTAGGTCTGGTTGGGTGACAAGCAAGACAGCATACAGGGCTGGTATATGGCACATGTGGTGGTTAAACACTGTGGCCGGGTAGTTGCATTTGGAATGTGGAGGCCATTGAGCCCCCAAATGGGAACAAAGAGAAAATGGTGGCCACCCATGGACAGTCACAACAGCATCTACATGGACATAAAGGTGCCTGGGCTGTGTGCTGGGCAGGAGGGACATGCAAGTTGAACTGTGTGTATGTGTACTACATGTCTCCAGGTGATGTAGCACATACCTCATGTCACTGTGGACCTCCCTAAGCCCAATACCTGCAACCTTCCTGGGTGACAAACACATATCTGTGTGTGCTCCATGGGGGGGACACCATCCCCTGAGGTGGTTCCGCATGAAGGTAGTAATAGAACAGTAGAAAATGAGGTTCTATGGTGGGCCATGGATGGGATGTGGACTGGTAACATGTGCACATTAGGTTTTAGTGGTGTTCCTGCTGGCAAATAACCCCTACACATACTGGTGTGTAACTGTCATGGAACATATGTGAGCTGTAATAGTCCACACAATCCAGTGGCAGCTGGTGACTTAAAATTAAAGGGGAGCTGCAGGAGACAGCTGAATGGGTGGGGCCAACGGGAAGGGGTGTGACCAACTAGAAAGGAGTGAAGCTATGCTCAAAACCACAACAACTGGATCTTTAATTAAATACGCTGCCCTGGGTGCCAAACCGTCATTATGAGAGTCCAATCAAGACAAAATGAAGTGTAGAAGAAAAAAATATTTCAATGCATTGGCTACATGACAACTTACTTAATATCTAGATGGAAACACAAAGGTTGTGAGGCATGAAAAAATAAATTGCTTTTTAAATACATTACTGCAATGCCAGTCAAAATCAAGTATAAAAAAAAACAAGCAGCACTCAGCTCAAACCACATCTCCTTGCACTGCAGTTCTAATTATAATTTATATTCAGCTTTATAAAATTACCAAGTAACATGCTGAAAGTAGCAATCTCTGTGATACTCCCACTTGTAAAAATGTTTCTTATCCAAAAAAGACCTACTGCCTAACAACAACTATCTACTTGTTTCATGGAGAACACATGATCAAAGTAAAAAATGAACAGCGAACAAGAAACACGCTCAAGATAAATTGCTTAAAGGATTACTGCACAAGTTATGGACCACACATTATAGACTGGCATTCTGTTTAGTTTACGGGTAAAGCCTGCAAAGATAACTGCAAGTCTCCAACCAATGTAATGAGCATCTGAAAATACTGTAATTCTGTCTTTTATTACAAATACTGTCATATGCATTTCAATACCTAAGGCTTATACGTAATCTAGTTATGTAAATATTCTCTGCATGGCAACAATGAAAAGGCTTTCAATGTTGGTAATTCTTTAACAGTATGCTTATTAAAGCTTACTTGCATCTTACAATCTCCGACAAGCTTACCTGATGGTCATTAAAGCATTGCTACTTTAATACAGAGCAACAGGGCACTGCAACAGTAGGCATTTTCTGAATAATAAGAAGCATAAATCAGCAGTATAAAAATATGACAGAAAACCAGAACATTCTGCAAAATCAAGGACAGATGAAAAGTCACGGTCGTACTTGTGGTCTACCTTGGATGGGGGAATACTCTGCACACTTACCCTGCATAACTGCTCCTTGCCTTGCTTGGACACATCCAGAGCCACTACAATGGGGAGTGGAGTGCAACAAGTAGGTTACAGTTTGAAATGTCTCTGACTGACGGTGTTGGCTCTGACACTCATACCTCTCAACCTCAGAGCAAGAAATCTGGACAAAGCCATACACAGAAGTGGGACACAGGCTCAAAAATAAAGACAATTTTTAAATATTGCTCTTATAAACTTAGAAAGATAATAGAATAGTAGTAGGTCTTGCATTAGTATGAATTTTTGAAGGGTATGAAATCTGAAACTCAAATGTCTGTCATTATTTTCTAACTTCAATCTTTAATGATTTTGCTACTAATTTGCCAGAAAAATGCAATTTTATGAAAAACAGACCAAATATGTTATGCAAAAATATAAAATTTACACACAGTTCAGCTGGGAACCTGTCAAAGAAGGGACACCTTTTTAAAATTAGTACTGTTAACTTGAGCAGCTGACAAAATAGCATCTACATGCATTTCTGAAATAAAAGTAATCTGTAACTCTTATCATTACCGTTATTTATAATTGTAAACCCTCCATGTTTTCTTCCAAAATTGCCATTTTGCAGAGGGATTATTAGGGGGAGAGCAACATTTTGAGCCAAAATTGGAGGCAGTTGGGAGGTTTTGATATTCCTAATTTTATAAAGCGATTTATTTGCATGTACCTCTCAACCTCTTAATGCAGGAAATCTGGACAAGGCCAAATATATTGGGGGAACATACAAACAGTACTAAAAATTGCTCTTGTATAAACTTAAGACAGTTGATAGAATAAATTATCTTGTTTTAGCATGCATTTTTCTGAAAGTTATGACATCTGAAACTCAATGTCTGTCATTATTTAGTGACTTCATTCCTAAATGATTTGGCAGAAAACCACAAATTTTATGAGGAACAAACCAAAAATTAGAAGCAAAAATCTATTAATTCTGCAAAATTCTGGACAGTTGAGAGGTATAGTTCAGCCGGGGCTGTCTGAGTTTGCTGCCCTTCCCCCCCTCACAAAATCATGGCCGAATGGAGCGTCCCCCCTGCAGCCATTCCAATGTCCCATTCCTTGGTTATTTTGCCTCATTTGCCATAAACACTGTAATGTGCTTTACTTCTGCGATGATATGGATTTCATTTGAAAGTTTATTTTATATTTTACAGCATAAACCCTAATAGATATCTCACAATGAAAATAGACAGCATTAAAACTTCTCTGCCCTTGAAACTCACATTCAGTGAAACAGCATTGAAACACACATTCAAAGAAAATATATTTTGCTAGTGGCAGATAAAGATTAATTCTGGGCTGTTTTCAAACCATAGGCCCCTTGAACACGAAACATACACATGCTCTTTGATACATCTTCCTGACTGTATTAAATTATATTCCTTGTACAATACAGTACAGTTGTTAGAGGGTATTTTAAATTTATTGTTTTGAACATTTTTCCAATAACAATGAAACAAAATGCATGCACCAATAATGACAAAACAGCCCAATTCAGAACATTTCCATCATAAAAGTCTACTCAAACTTCTACAGTCCACCAGTATCAGTAAATATGCAAGATCTCTGAAGAACTAAAAGTCATCTAAATAATTCCACTTTAAAGAAATTTGTTAACTAATGAAGAGGTTACTGCTAGCAAACAACTTTATATGTCATTGTTTCATCTACAGATAAGGTGCCTGTTTCCCTTGAGGAATAAATTGCCTATGTTGCATTAAAAAAATGATAAGCTAGTAATATCGCAATAGGAAATGGATGGCAAACTGATAACAGGTTCATAGTTACTAGGTATTTTCGCCAAAGAGGACTGAAGCATCCATTCCCTTTACAACATAGTACAGTATCATCAATGGATCTATGTACTGTGGGAGTAGAACCCACAGCCTTCTGCATCAAAAGCAAGTACAGTACCTGTTGTGTTATTAGCAATGCAAGCCGATTTGGCATAAACAGCACTAAACTTTTGTTCTCATGCAGCTCTCAGCTCCTTGTAAAATCCACTCATCACTCAGCTGTATCTCTGAACTTTGCAGCACAAGAAATCTGGAAAAAGCCAACATTTATTTGGGGGGGGGGGGGCAAAAGCCCAAAAACCAGGGACACATTTTAAACATTACTTGTATAATGTTGGAAAGTTGCTAGAATAAAATGCTGTGTTACCACCATACATTTCACTGCCAAGTATTGAACCCAGGACCCTGTGCAAAACAGTGAGAGCAACACACCACTATGCCAAATAATCGATTTTTGTGAGAGTGGAAGACTGAAACTGAAATGGCTACCATTTAGTGAATTCATTTCTCACCATAGCTGTCAACATCTTAGCACAAAACACCTGAACAAAGCCAATAATGGGGGAATACAGCCTCCAAACATATTCACTGAGTTCAGTTATCACCATAGCTCTCAACCTTGGCACAAAAATCTGGATGAAGCCAATAATGGGGGAATATAGTCGAAAAAATAGGGACAAATATCCATTAAGGACACCAGAGCAAACCCACACAAACACAGGGAGGATATGCAGACTCCACACAGAATGCACCCCAGCCAAGAATCAAACCAGACAACCTGTAGCTGTTAGACAACAATGCTAGCACTGCACCACTGCACTACCAGCTGTGTTAAGTAACACAAGTACAGAAACCACAGATTTTATGAGGAACAGAACAATTATGAGGCAAAAATTTGCAAATGTTTCACAAATGGTGGTGGGTAGGGAATTCAGGCTCTTGTCACTTGGGCCCAAGGTACAGCGTTTAAGCCTTATTGTCTACCCACCACCATGTAGCAACTGGGGCATTTCGCACACACACACACACACACACACACACACACACACACACACACACACACACACACACACACACACACACACACACACACACACACACACACACACACACACACACACACACACACACCCTGTCCTCCATGCAATTCTGCAGCAGCCCAGCTGAGTCCTCCATAGATATCCTACAGCCCGATCACCTGTGTCTGTCCTCCATAACAGCCTGTGCATGCTGTTGAGTCTCCTGCAAGATGTGAGGAGGCTGCAGCCTCGTGCTGTTGGGTCAATGTGAGGAGGCTGGAGTCTCCAGGCAGCGAGAGATGCAGTCCAGTGACCTTCTGGTTTGTGCAGTCATCACCACACAGACCTCTGGGTTGGAAGGGTGGAGTTTCCTATCTTCCCTATCTGGACTGCCTAAGAAGACAGCGTTAGACGAACTTACAACAGGGATGTATAGAAAATATACATGGAGAAATAGTATCTTACATAAGACTAGTATGCATCCAACATTTGTACACAAAAATGTAGTGAAAGGACAATATATGAGAATAAGCCGCTTACATAATACAGATGAAGGCTTTGTGAAGACAATGACTATATTAGAGAAAGACTTCTTAAACAGAGGTTATAGTAAGAAAGACATAAATGAAAGCTCTAAATATACCATTGAAAATAGGGATGGGAGATGTAAACCGCTCTTCTCAAATACTATAGAAGATGTTAAAAGCAAGGAAGGTCATGATTTTAAAGTTAGATTCCTATAACTTATTCAAGTGACATCAGAAGGTTCTGTAATATTTTTGAGAAGAATTGGAATGTTTTATTGTCGGATCCTGACTTGAGAGAATTGTTAGAAGATAGACCCAGCTTTTCTTTTAGAAATAAGAGGTCCTTAAAAGGCAACTCTGTTATAAATCCAGAAACAATGAAAGAATGATCCTATCTGATAGGCAGGGGACTTTTCCTTGCAGAAATTGTACAGCATGTGACTATTTATATAATAAATCTACATATAAACATCCTACACTAGGATTTATAATTGATATAGATTTTTATGCTGACTGCAGAACACAAAATTTGGTTTATTTCAGCTTCTGCACTGTCTGTCATGCCTTTTATATAGGCAAAACCAATAGGTGTCTAAAGGAACGTATCCTTGAACACCTTAGAGATATAAGGAATAAAAAAGACATAAGTGCTTTAGCAAAACATGTGGAAGAAGAAGATAGGAAACATATTTTTAATTTCATGGTTTTAGAAATAATAAATAAAAGTAAGGTGGGAGGTGATATAAGGAATAAGGTAAAGGAAACCGAACAAAGATGGATTTTACTACTTCAGGCAGATAGGTCTCCTGGATTGAACAATGCTGTTTCCTTGAAACCTTTTTTAAAATCCAGACCACTAAAACATTAAGTAATATGGATTATTACATAAAATGTGTCTGTTATATGTATATTTTATTTCATCTTATGCAGAATATAAGGCAAATTAATGTACTGATGTATGCAATTTTAATTAGTCTATGTCATAGTTCTATATGTGTTTTCATTGGTTGAACCATATTTTAAATACCAATGTTTTAACTGTTTTTATGAGTCTGAAGAAGCGATCAGCTGACTTAGATTGCGAAAGCGCTTACTCTTGTTTAATAAAGTGGTGTGAAACTGCAAGTGAACCGTTTCCTACCTTGACTACTACATCTCAGTTACAACTTTTGGTTTTATAAAGGGCACTACTGTGAAGCTGCAAGTGATTTATTTTCTGACGTGGATTATTCCATTTTTATCTTCAGCTGTGGTCTAACCATTGGTCTTTTCATTTTTTTTCGCTTGAGGTGTATACCAGGCGTTTATCCAGCTTTTGTTTTCTTTCACGTGAATGTTGTACTGTTGTCATCTTTTCAGACTGTGTTGTGTTTGTCCATGTGCCACATGACTGATGGGTGTTGTGGTGTCAGCAGGCCTTCTACAGTGGACACCACATGCCATGGCTGGGTACAACACACAGTGCCTTTGGTTAGGATGCAGTACAGGTACAGGACTGTACACATGAAGGTATGTCCCTGTGCAGGTAACACATCTGTTGCATATGTAATCCCACCAAGACAGCATAGGCACAACCACACAGTGGTATATATGCGGTCTGCAATGTGGATGACACTGAACATGCTAACAGCAGGGTGTATGTCCCTCTCCCCACTCCACTATGATCCTCACCTAAGTAACATGTGTGTGCCAATGCTGCTGGCATAGCCCTACCCTTAGGAAGGTGTGAGGCTCTTGACTACTGTGAATGGTGTAGACAACAACTAACAACTTGATTACATACACTGTACAGTATTACAGACAGCTATGTGGGGGGGATAGATGCAAGAGTAACTGCAATTATGGCAGTCGTGTCCACAACAGCCACACCCTGTGAGTTATAGCAACCGCAGTAGTGCTGCACACCGCAACAGTGTGGAGGAGGGCATTGACACATCTATGACCTGTGAAGGACTTTATGCCCATGGGATGGCGCCTGTGGTATGTTGGCATATGCCAAGCAGTCCTGTTGGAGACATATCCTGTGAACGGAGGTAGATCCCATAACAACTACACACATTCCTACAAACGGGATGGTGTACAAAAGCCTGCTATGATGTACATAGGCAATGTGCACCTCCTAACCTTCATCTACACCTGTCATGATTGGGTTGAGGAGGTATACGGGGTTCAGGTTGTATTCTCTGCTTTTCACAAGTCCATCATTGGCAGGGTCCCGTGTGTTGAGATAACCAGTGACATTGGCCATGGGCTCATTGATGGTATGTTCCATGTCCCTGCAGACCACGGTCATCCAGCTACTGGGTGATAATTCCCAGCTGACATGGTGGGTTTGTGGATGTCCTTGCCAACAACCATTGTCAGGTGTACGGCTATTGGATTGTATGAGGGATCCCAGCTACTTACTGCACCTGCCCAGAGGCTTCCCCCAACCATGACATGTCACTTGACTGTACTGCATGATTTGTTAGTAATGCCAGCTTTACATCCTACAGGTGGGATGGAGTACTGTTAATGTGTACTGCCCTTGTCGTGTAGGGTCCTTTTTATGGGATCTGATAAGGTGGGTATTGTATTGCAGGCCCGATGTATTTGGCTGGGGGGGGAATATCTATCCATGCCAGATGTACATTGTTTGTGTCTCTCAAACATATCAATGGTGCATCTGGACATATATGTTGTGGTTATGTTCCCAGTTCATCTACAGATGTATGTCTGTATATGCCTATATTGATATATATATATATACATATATATATATATATATATATATATATATATATATATATATATGTGATCTATGTGTTCACCTTTGACAGGGGGACACAATCTTTCCTTTGAACGGCCCTTTCTGCAAACAGAAAGGACTAACCCATCATTTCTTAATGCACCATATTGAAGAGAACTGCAGTTCTACAGGCACCCTCGCTGACACTCGAACTGCAAGTTGGAATACATATCATACTGGTGGGATGCATGACTCCCTGCACTCCCCCTCTGGGAGGACGGGCCCCCCACAACTACCCTACTGTGATATATGACCCCCTAGCGTGCACTACAGTGGGGATAGGCAATTATTCCCTACCCCCACTATAGTGGCATCTGCAACCAAATTGCCTAATCTGCAATGAGCGAATGCATACTGGCATTCGCATATTGCACATTCTATGCATGCATTGCAGGATTGTGCAATGTTGGGAACATACTAAAGACCTACCTATAGTTCCCCATACTAAAGGGGTGGCGTAAGCCACAAAACTATGGGCTAGGCTTGTAAATGCCCTTGGGCAGATAGCCTAGTATGAACCTATGAACCTATGAACCTACCAACCTCCAGACACATGGACTTCTCCTTTTGAAAGGTGAGCCATATATACACTAACATATATGCATTCCTAGTGCTGTCTATTTGTGGACGTGTGGATATATACATATATATCATTGGCTGTATGCATATCTATGTATATCTGTATGTATTGGATTGTGTGTGTATATATATATATATATATATATATATATATATATATATATATATATATATATATATGTGTGTGTGTCTATACCTATATCTACATATATAGATATGTTATATCCATTCAATGATGAATATATATGCACACACAAATACATCTACATGGTGGAATACATTCCCTGTAGTGTTGTATACCTGCCCTTGATGATATGTATGTGGACACATCATGATTATGCATATTTGCCATGGCTCAGTGGTAAATTACTTTGTGTATGATGTGCAGGGTCCTGGTTATGAGCCTTGCAGCACCTGTTTATTTTGCTGCTGAGCAGAACACACAAACCTGCTTACAACTGCTTTACAGTGCCTTAATCACTCTCTATCCAATGGGATGTATTCTGGCCTGCAACAAATTAAACAACTCTGGCAAGACTCAAACCAAAGACCCTGCACACCCTAGGCAAACCAATGTACCACTAAGCCATGACAGGTACAAAGATATTCAATGTTTCAGAAACATATCAGCCAGTCCTGTCATGCAACAGTGCAGAGAATGTTTACCAACATCTAGATGTCTGCGTGTGTAACTATAGTGCAACCTTAACAGATACAACATACCCATATATGTATAGATACACATGTATTCAAATATATATGTTGTTTTACTACCTCTATATACATATATACCACTATCTATGCCCATATACCTATATATCTTTTAGCAGGTTAATATAGCTATATAGGTATATATGGCCGTACATCTGTAGATAGCAATTGCAGATTGACAAATACACCAATGTCCACATGCACTGTTAATGGGGTTGAGGGGCCCTACACACTATACATCTTGTACAAATAGCCATCCACCAACAGCCAAACACCTGCGCCCTGCAATACACTACCAAGTGCAGTCTGACTCCCACAGGACATGTAATATGTGGAAGCCGTCGACGTCCCCAGCATACAGACACACATACACATATATGCTGATACAGGATATATATATATATATATATATATATATATATATATATATATATATATAGATATAGATATATATATATATATATATATATATATATATATATATATATATATATATATATATATATATATATATATATATATATATATACACATACACACACAGATATATGTACAGGCAGATACGTATGTAGGAGGTGCACACAATATGGAACAGCCAGTCTGCCTGCAGTTAATACTTGAACAACTGGACACTGTATGGGCTAAACATACAAATGCAATCATTGCCTGCAACATATACCCATAGAAAGGTCATAGTACAGACACCACACACAGGTTTGCAGAAATGGGACCCTTTAATTGTGTATCATAACGGTCCTATATGCCATATCATATAGCTGTTCCAATACTGACAACTATATAAACAAAGTACTGCAACTGTGAAACAGTTACACTTATACAGTAGTCTGGAAAGGTTCACAACTGTTGCAGTCCAAGCCAAGCCCTTCAGAATGTACAATAACACTGACAGACTGGGCCACAGGGTACCACACAATCAACAGTATGTACTGCAAGTGTGTAGTTCAGCAGCCTCTAACTACACTCTGTACAATCTCCATAGGAGGTAAAGATGTTGTGTGATCCAATGGGTTGTACCTGGTACATATCAAGACATAACGCACAGAACAGTCTGTATTGCAGGGGGCAGTAGGCTTGCAGTACCCCACGTCATGTTAGTAGTTGCAATATAGGTGGAGTATATGGTACTGTACATCCACATACCTTGTGGCAGCTCACCCCTGATACCCCACTATTTGAAACAGCCTAGGTCCTTTATGGTGTTCCCCACCTGGACTCAATAATACAAGACCATAAGCCACTGTTACATACACTGGCCTCTGCAGTGCATAATGGTGCACATGTGTTGTGTAGTTGACGCCCACACATATATGGCCCCAGCCCCAAGTATATGTGCGGGGGATACAACAGCAGTGTACTAATGGCTGCAATGGCAGTGTGATATACTCACAGTCCACTACAGCACAACCCCAGACAGCATGACAAATGTGCAGGGCTTGGTATGTAGATGGGGGACAGAGGCTGGAACACAGGTATATATGTGGAACACTGTTGCCACACACTAAGCAAGGTGATGGTGTTACAGGATAGTCTGCAACATACCCTTAGTCAGGGAATTGAGGTCAAATATAGACATGGATGTAGCCATGTACCGGTAGCACGCAACACACACACTGCCAGTGTCATATCTGACACAGGGCTTGTGTGGTGGACAGACATCACATGATATGCATACCTCTGCCCAGCAAGAGGTATGCCCACAGTAGTGACCTATGCAGACAGTCTGCATTCCAAGGTACACTAGTATGTGCACACACACACCTTGTAACATCAGTACTATGCAAAGCATTACACAACTCTACCCACAGTCTGTCTGTAGTTCCTGAACCTCCTAAAAATGTATCCGCTCTGAGTGTGCATGTTCTCCTGGGAGAGGTATTGCTACCTGCTGCCTGTATCACTGATGCCCACACACAGGACGGATGTCCGTCACACAGGAAATGTGAAGGGACCACGGTCACATGCTGTAGGGATTTATAGTGGGTGCTTTTATATATATATATATATATATATATATATATATATATATATATATATATATATATATATATGGCTATCTGGATTGGTATGTGTACATATATTTCCACCATATGCCCTGGACATGGAGTATAGCCATACCCCAGCCCCTACAGGCACAATGTCATAGTGCAAGGGGATGTCAGGTGTGTATAGCAGGTATATTACTAGACTGTTGCTACTGTCATTGGGATTGTCTTCACAGACATGGTGTGTGTGGATACTGATACCTGCTTAGAACATGTGTGTCATTGGCTACTGACAGACATCCTATGGACATCATTGTAAAGTACCGCTGCTAGCATGTAATGCCCCAGTGGAGTGCAGCAGAGATATTGGCACCTTTATATGGAACTTCGGACATACCCTGTACAGTCCAGAGGTATGCACATATTCCCTTAGTGCACCACATGTACCGGGCCTGACAATATGGATGTAGACAGCCATGTAAATGGGTATAACACATAACGACTGGTATACATTTGGCACCATAGTTGTTGGAGTCACACATTCCTGTCTGGCCTGACACATAATGACTGCTGGTACAGGGGTGCCATGGACACATACTACCCATTAGATATTGACATACATCTGTACAGCATCCCACTGGTCTGTCTGGCATACCTGAGGTTTAAGGGATACCTAATGTGGAGCACTCAGAACATATATGTGAGAGTGAGTGACATCTGCAACAGGGATACAGTAGATATATGGTAGGTGTCAAACACATGCCTGTCTGCATGTACAGGTGCCAGCCTCAACACAGGCACACTCACATAGGGACGCACACACATTGACACACTTGGCAGGGCCAGGAGTGCAACTCGTCACTAGTGGGATTGCCACAACACATCAATGTGCAGTTATCACATGCACCACATGAGTCATACGGAGGCTGTATGGGCTAAGGTACAGGGAGATGTCACACATCAGACAGCATGCTTCAGTATGCCCTGGGGGGTTGTAGTGAGTGTGGATGTGGACATGTGCACCATACAGCACACATACATGAACACACACAGGGTGCCAGTTCTGACATGCATGGGTGCATGTCTACATAGGTGCATAGTGGCCAACTGTGTCAGCAGGCTGTACAAGGATAGACAATGGGTATACCTTGACATCAGGCCACATGACAATGATCTGCATTGTGGCTCAGACCTCTAGTTACTGCCCAGGTGGGTATTGGATTCCCCATCCAGTCACCTGGGTGACTATTGTGTGTGGCCAATGCTGTACACCACATGCCATGTATGTGTTCCTTAGTCCATGACATGGATGGTGTCTGGAATGTGCACTCCTCCCACATGCATGTACAGTGACATGTGGAACTGTACCTGGGGTGTCTGGCCCATGTTGTGAACACAAATTATCATCGGACTTGCCAGTCTTGTCCACCTGTGGCAGGAACTGGTACTGGGCAGCAGGTTTACCCTTCACCTACATTGATGGCATGCCAACAGTGTTCCCTGATGTCAGTGTCATCTGTCCATACAGGACATGTTGTCAGGCATGGTATGTCCATTGTGAGTCACATGTGAAGGCACCACAGTTGGTGCAGGTGTCCATTGGGGGACATGGTAGAGGTGCACTGTCTGCATGTACGTGCATATTGGACAGATGGGTGGGGTGACATGCCCTCTGTAGCCCACTGCTATCACTGCATAGCTACTATCAGTGGTCAATATGCAGTGTACTACCCACGTATTGCATGCTGCCTAGACATGTGTGTTCATATGACACATGGTTTGAGTGTGTGCTCCGGGTAATAGTGGGGTTGCTGACTTGGATTGTCTGACCTTGATGTCACATGTATGGGTATGACTTTGCACCCCAGCCTCCCAGGTTATTTACATCTCTTATCCCTGCATGGTTGACATTGTGATATATAGTAGGGCCACCATAAAATAAATTAGCAAAACCGGATTAACAATGCCCACACTCACCTCTACACAGGATATAGGTTACAAATATACACACACACACACACACCTGTCATGCCTGGGAGTAGAACCCCCTACCTAACTATTTTTATTATACTACAGCACTATGCAGTTATAGTATGCACCAGAGACATTACTGGAGTACTTTTTCCCTACAGGTGTATTTCACAGTGAATGACATCAGCAGGATTACCAAAGTAGAGCATTTCAACTGTACTGTAAGTGACTAGCCTAAAATGCATCATTCCCTACACAGTGAGACACACACATAACATCCACAACTGACACGTGTGGGTATAGAACCCCTGATCGGGGTCTATATCACACCACAGCATAGAGCTGTTATAGGCTGCACCACAGGCATTACTAAAAAACTTTCTCCCCAAAATTTTACTTCACAATGAATGACATCAGCAGGATTGGCAATGTAGGGCATTTGAAATGTACTGCGAGTGAGTAGCCTATGATGCATTGCTCCATAGACAGACATTGCAACGCACACAAAACATCCAGAACTGCCATGGGTGGAGATGGAACCCTACCACAGTCCTATACCATATATATGATTTCTGGGCTATGACTTTCCCACAGGTGTATTTCTAGGTATGTGACATCAGCAGCCTTGCCAAAGTCGAGCATGTGTATTGTAGGGGGTGTGCATGGCCTAACAAGCATTGTTCTCTATGCAGTCAGACACACACACACACACCCACACACACCCACACACACACACACACACACACACACACACACACACACACAGTTGCCAAGTCAGGGGTTAGAATACCTAACTAACTATTTTATCACACTACGGCAGCACGCAGTTACAAGATGTGCTATGGAAATTACTGGGCTATGATTTCCTCAGAGGTGTATTTCCAGGTGCGTGACATCTTCAGACTTGCCAATGTTGTGTATATGAACTTTACTGAATGTGAGTAGCCTAGAAAACATTCCTCTCTACACAGGCAGAGACCGAGACATGCACACATACACACACTCACACAGTTGCCAAGTCTGGGATTAGGACTACAACCTAACTAGTTTATCAGTACAGCAGTACACAATTATGGGATGCGCCATGGGGATTACTGAGATACAGCTCCACCAAAGGTGTATTTCACATTGGATGACCACAGCGGGCTTGTCATGATACTGCTATGGGCAGGGCGGTGTGTGCATGGGCCATAACACATTCATGTTGGGGTAGACATGCCACATGCAGACACACACAGGGTCATATGCCACAAGTACGTGTATACAGCTACTAGGTGACATCTTCCTTGTACAGTCATGTTGCACAGCTGGCACGGGCAACATGCTGTCATGCTGACAGATACTGGTGGCTAGTATCTGAAGTGAGTGACACCTGCACCTCATGTGTTTGGTGCCCTTTGGCTGTGTGCTGGGTGGGACAGGCCCAGATCTCTCCTTGTCACGGTCACCCTCTTCATCACATCTATGTCTGTCTACCTTTGGCTTATTATAGCATGTTGTCCTTACATATATGTCTGTATTCCTATCCAATGTATATGCAAGGCAGGAGTGGTGCATACTGACATGTGCCTGCACTGAGAACTGCAACTGCCAGATATGTCTGGTCCACTGTTGTTTGCTGACATGGCCGTCTTGTGTTTAAGTGTGTAAGTATGCCCAGTATGGGCTTTCAGTATGTTGTTGACTGACATTGCCTTCATTCCTTTAAGTGTGGCCATCTATTCTGCATGGGTGAATCAAGTCCAGGTGGTTTGTACTATGATGCTGACCTTTGTGCTGTACACTGACAGGTAGTATGCTGTGTCTGCTTGGTGTACATCAGTCATTTGGCATTGACTGCTGCTACATTTCTGCTTAGTGGGGGGGGGGCACCAAACCATTTCTACATTTCTACACAGGGGTGGGGGGGCACACCTGACTGTTACCGTAAGTGTACATGGGATGGTGGGGCACACATTACACCTTTACACAGTTGCTAAGACTATACTGGTATGTTGGGTACACCATTTCAGTCTGTAATCTTACCTATCTTGCTGGCTAGAGGCATACTAGTGTACTACAGATCATAGCTTTCACTCCCTACATATTAGTTTCTAACTTCCTAGCCTTAACAACTGACATCCAACTGGCTGGCCTGCTGTAGTCTGTCTGTGTAGGGCTGGGGTAGAGGTTACCCATGGGTCTCATTCAGAGGCCATAGTACAGCATTTGTTTGTGTTTGTCTACACCTATCCTGCTGGCTGTGACTGTTGTTGGGTATGTGCCCCCCAGACTGGCATGTGTGAGTCACTTACCTTGTGGGTGTCCCAATATTGAGGGTGGTGATGCAGGGCTGTCTATGTTGGATGCACATAATACACTCCCTATACATGGTTGAGCACAGGTAGTGTCATGTTTGGCATCCCTTTGACTGTATGTGCAAGTCAGAGAGAAGTGTCATTCCCCGGGTCCCTACTGTGTCAGTGCATGTCCTATGTGTTGTTTCTTGGCCAAGGCTAGGGCATACTGGGCAATCCTCCTTCGGCCTACTGGAGCAGGCTCAGGTTGTTCCTCCTCTGAGTCATTCTGCACCTGTGCAGGCCCTGGCACTGGTGGGGGGCTGTGTGGCCATGCCCCATGCTGTTCCTTCTGCAGCTGTTTCCGCAGGATCATATTGTGTAGCATGGCACATACAAGGACAATTTGGATACATGCAGTTGGTGAGTACTGCAAGGCTCCACCGGATGTGTCCAGGCACCAGAACTGTGACTTGAGCATCCCAAACACATGCTCTATTTTGATTCGTGTTTGTGAGCATGCGTTATTATGGAGTTCTTGTTCGGGTGTGTGTGCATTTCTATGGGTGTCATCAGCCATGGCTCCAGTGCATATCCAGCATCCCTCACTAGGTGACCGTGTGGGATGTCCCCATTGGCAAACTTTGGTACAGCTGCATCAGATGCCAGATGTGGGAATTGTGGTAGCTTCCAGGGCAGCCAGCACCCACATTTGTTATTATTCCCTGGGCATCGCACACAACCTGGCAGTTGATGGAGGGGAAGTCCTTGCAGTTGATGTAGACCCTACCTCATTCACCTGGTGGTGCTTTAATGCATATGTGCGTGCAATTTATTGCATCCACTACCTCAGGGTATTCTGCTATCTGGTGGATGAGATGCATATTGCTGGCCAATGTCTCACAGGTGATGGGGAAATATACATGCTCACCAACATGTGCTGACATGGCATTCAGAAACTGATGGAGTACCCTGGATGCTGATGCCTGTGAAATCCCCATCATATCCCCATTTGGCCTTTGGAAGGTAACTGTAGCTAGTATTCTTAGACCTACACATACCTTGGTATCCACTGGGATGGGTCCCCTCTGTTAGTTCTGTGTGTGAGGCATGGCTGACACAGCTCAACAGTTTGCTGTAGGAGGTCCCTGTCCACACTATAGCGCTCCACTATCTCCAGCTCATGTAGCCCTTGGTAGGTTACCCTGGGTCTGGACACTCTTCTCCGTCTCCTCACTGTGGGTTGCTCAGCAGTATTCACATCCTCACCACCCTCAGCCTCTTGCACATGCTGGTTTATGATAGCAAATGCAGCCCCTAACATTTTTCCTCTTGCTTTCGTTTTGTAAAATTTCCCTGTCTGTATACACTGATGGTGCAGGGCTTTTGGGAAAAACAAGGAGGAAAGGTGTTTGCATAGTTTATAGTGGTGTGTTGGGCTGGGCTGTTCTGCTGCCTGTGTAATTGGCTGATTCTGATACATTTCTCCTGTCAGCTAAGCTAGTTCTCCTTTATTACCTTCCTAGTGCTGTTTTCCCTTCCCATTGCCTCCCTGTTTAAGCCCATGTGCGCACCGCACAAACAGAGTGCTCGTATGTGCACAGAGCTGCTTTTTCCTGGTTTAACTTCCTTTTTCTTCCTGTAGGACCTGATGGGTGGTGCGCACATCCGCTTCCATTTTGTAAAGTGTGCTAGGCAGGTTTAGACACACCCCTGGCTTAGTTGTGCTAACCTAGGAGCAATCTCGAGCCACAGGTCTCCAATCCGCTTACAGTACGCCTGACACATGCACCCATGATGTCACCTATATCCTAGTCTTGCACCCAGCTATTTACACTCTTACACTCTTGGGACTTGCCTCAAACCCTGGGAAAATCTGGGATTCACTAACCTTTCCCTCATTTACATAGGATTGCCTACTAATGCATAGTTACATGTCCCACACTGAGCCTCCCCTCTTAGCAACCACTACTCACTGGCCAAGTTGTCTTTTGCCTGCCATTGGCTTGCATGACAGAATACTGATTTTAGTTAGAATGGTAATTTTCAGTTTATTTTATTATTTTCCTGCCAATCCCATTTGCTCACCGCTGCCCTATGCTTAAACAGCCGAGATCGGCGAAATGCAAATTAAAGTTTTTTATTAATTTTTAAATAGCTTGCAACATCAATGGACTTCTACTTGGCCATTGGCATGCTTCCTCAATAATATGCAGCCTTTATTTGGAGCTGTCATAGCAGAAATGTACTTGGTTAGTAACTGAGTACATTTCTACTGATTGTACTTGTCTTGCACGAACTATTGCAAGCTTCCTGGATTGCAATATCACCTAATTTGCATGGATTTCTCCAGCAAATGAGGTGATTTGCATACCAGGGCTTAGTCCGTGCAAGATTAATGCTGGAGCTCTCATGCACGCCCCTGCCAGCTGTTCCTGGATCGCACGGCAGACATATTGCCTGTGTGAGCTACTGCACTCATCTTGCACTCCATGCAGGCTTTTGAGAATCCGGGGCTTAATCTTCTCCTGAACTAAAACAAAACAAAAATGTTACTTTTCACCCCAAAACAATACTCTGATCATGGAAGTACCTTTATTATATCATCGGCACAACACTACACTTGAGAATGTCACACATTCTAAATTACATGGGGTTACCACAGATGATAATCCAGACTTTTACCTATACATCCAAAATGCTATCATAAAAACATGTAAAATTAGGTCACCTTTACAAAGCATCTCTCTACCTCACCTTGCAATTGAGAAAGACTACTGCCCTCATCTCTATTGCCAACTCTCATATATGCCTCTTCCCTACTAAAAAAAAAAAAACGTCAACTCCTCTTTTAAGGAAATTGGTAGAATGTTATGATAAAAAAAAAATATTGCAACTCACCTTGCAAGTAAAACCCATCATTCTGTTGCACTCAACTAACTACTTAGCTGGTTGGAATTCCTCAACCATTAAAAATTAATTCTCCTTAAATTAGCTCAAAGTATATCTCATCACCCAAAAAGTGTCTAACAATTAAGACAGTATTGCAATTGTATTCCCTAAGCTGCGGTGGTGCAGCGGTAGCATTGTCGCCTCACAGCAAGAGATTCTCCCGTTTGATTCTTGGCTGGAGTGCCTTCTGTGTGGAGTCTGCATGTCCTCCCCATGGTCGAGTGGCATTCAAAAGACATGCGTGAATGGGCGTGCCTTTGTTGAAGGTTGGGCGTCAGGCTGGCAGCTCGGCACTATAAAAATCAACTGCCTATCATTAGCGGACCAGAGTTCTGCTGTGGTGACCCCCTAACCAGGAAAAGCTGAAAGATAAACAACAACAACATCTAGATGTCTCAGGTCTAAGGACAGATATCTTGCCCAAGTCCATAGAACAAACAATAAACAAGGTGAAGCAATGTATTTATCATATTCTTACACATGATCTAAGACAAATGATAAATCCACATATTTCAGATAAAGACTTAGGGTTTGCTTCTTGGATTCCAAACTATGTCCCTGCCACTATTCTCCTGACTAAATGTTCCAACAACTCTACCCATCTGCTCTCTGTCTTTATTGCCCTTTCTTGCACAATCAAAGCTTTTGGGCTTTCATCAGAAGACCTAGCTGTTTAGCCACACCTAAACATTCTTACCAGACAATCTGCTATCTAGTAGTAATGCCCCTCACATTCTATTGTACCTGTCTATTAATCTCATTGAAATTCTTAATGTTATCATTGCTGCAGTAAAACTGAAATGTAACTGTATGGGTTGGGATGATTTCTAGGATCTATGTATTCTGCTTTTTTTTCTATACTATTTTTTGTATAATGTAATATTCGTTGCTTTGTTTTGTATTGCACTGTATAATATCTTGTAAGATTTGTTAACTGTGGAAATTTTCTCCCTGCGTCTCTACTGAAAAGAGGCTATGGCTTAGTTTGACTTTCCTGGTAGCCAAATACTAATATATATATATATATATATATATATATATATATAAATAAAACACAGTACTCCCCGTTGTACAGAGCCCAATGAAGGCAGTCCCACAAGCGTTGATGCAGGTAATAGTGTTAAGCAGACTCTTCAGTTCAAGGAGGTAACAAGCACCAAGTTTATTAACGAAATGCAGTAATTCCATTAAGCGCTTTAATTTCCAAAAACACGGAAACTTCATCAGAATAAAACTGCCATTAATAACAACCCACATATATAATAGAAAATTAATTGATTCAATTGAATCATTAGGACAAAATACATGGATTTAAAGGTACATCGTACAAACTATGATTATTCTGTCATTCAGTTTTTCTATACATAATAAATTTGTGTTTTAATAATACATAAAAAACAACAACATAAAAACCACATACAAACTAGTAAGTACATTCCGTACATATACCTAATGTGTACAGAAATGGTATAAAAAATGTATATATAAAAAAATAAAAAAAATAAAAAAATAATAACTAAAAGTGTCCAAAGAGGGTATATTTGTAAAAGTTATAATAAAATAGATTACTAATGATGGAATATTTATGTCACCTATATATATATATATATATATATATATATATATATATATATATATAGATATGTATATATATATATGGGTCTACTTTAGATCACTGAAATCCCATTTCACTGAAATTCATTTCACTGAGACCAAATAACCTAATTTTCAAAATACTGAAAATTCATTTCACTGAATCTCATTTCACTGAGTTGTAAGCTATAGACTTCCCAGCAGTAGTGGCAGTGTGTAGAGTACTTTGAAGCAAGTAAAAAGTATATGCCCTTTTCCCCCACTGTAGTGCAATCTTGGAGTTAGTATAGTATAGTTAGAGGGTGTGGAGGGCATAGTCTCCCAATTAGTTTGGTTTCATACTGTCTGGTTTCTGTTAAGAGATTAAGTAAGTAGTTTTTAAGTTGTAGAAAGAGGTAATCATTGGTTTTGTGAGCGTGTTTCTCTATGGTTTCCCCTATTGTCTTTTGAAATTTAACATTGTAAACTGTTGGTGAAATGAGATTCAATGAAATGAGTTGTCACTGTTGTGAAATTTAGGTGATTTGGTCTTATTACATATATATATATATATATATATATATATATATATATATAGAGAGAGAGAGAGAGAGAGAGAGATATTCACTTCATAATCTCGAAATACTGAAATCCCAAATTTCAGTATCTCGAGACTATGAAGCAGAAAATCCATAAACCCGAAACCCCAAAAGTGCAAAATTTAAAATTGCGACTTCTACACTAAACATTCCACAAACACAAACATACACCTCCCTGCACATGCATAAACACCTACCCTACATACAAATAGGGGTACAAGTCTCCTGTACCCCCCAAACCCCCCTACTTAAATATACTAACTCCAAGGTCACACTACACAGACAAACACACAAAAACACCACCACACAAGCTACATTCCCCTCACACTCACACATCACACAAACAAAACACACAGACACACACTAAAGCCCTACCCAAAACCTGTAAAACCCAAACACTTACCTACATCTCCAACCACCCACTCACACACCACAACACCAGAACCACTAATTCAAAATCTCCGAACTTTGGGATTTTGAATTTCGCTTTTCTGGGGTTTTGGTATTCTGCACTTTCGCTCTTCTGGTCTCGAGCTACTGAAATTCGGGATTTCAGTAGTTTGAGATTCTGAAGGGAACCTATATATATATATATATATATATATATATACATTATATATATATATATATATATATATATATATATATATATATATATATATATATATATAGATAGATATATATATATAGATATATATATATATAGATATATATACATACATACACATATATATATACATACACACATAGGGGAGCTGATTTGGATCAAGTTCCCCTTTGGTTGACATCTGTGCAGTCAACATAATTTAGTCGACTACAGAAATGGTCGATAGCTGTGCAAGCTTTCACAATAATTTGGATAGAAAAAATTGCCTTTTCCTCAAGATTATCCAAACTGTTAGTCATCTTGAACTGAGCTGAATAAAAGTTAAGTTTGGATGTCAAGCCCTACAGAGCTTTCATGTCACAGAAAAAGAAGGAGGCTAAACCCCTGATAAGGACAATACTAGGAAATTAATAATAATAAATGTCCACAACCTGGCATAAAAAGACACAAAAAGCAAGGGAGTAGAGAGAGTGGAGGCTGCTACCACAGTATTCATTCAAACATCTACTGTTTAAGCTATAAGGTTGGATTACCATAGTTTATTTAGACTGTGTGGGGGAAAGACAAGGTCCAGGAGCCCTTGGCCAATGTTCCTAGCAATTACTTTCTTATAGTTGAAGAAAAAATCAAGCTTGTAGTATAAAAGTATGCACAGAAGATCAAGCTGCTGCTTTTAGAACACTTACAGACTTCAACCCTTTCCAAAAAAATCACAGAATAAGCCAGGGCCCTGGCAGAGTGAGCCTAAAATAGTTTGTTGTGTTGGAAGTACTGAAAAGTAATAGCATGAGAGAACCATTTGGAAATTGTCACTGTCTATCCTTTCATCTTATCTTCAAACAAATGAACATGTGATCAGAAGTTCTGAAAGTTTTTGTTTATTCAAGAAAGCACTTGTGTTATCTGTGGGCATCCAAGATATGAAGTGATCTTTCTCCCTTAATTTTAGTTTCTGGGAAAAAGACAATGAGATGGATAGTTTGGCTTAACGTAAAATCAGGTACCACTTTAGGAATAAATGAAGTATTAGTTCTCAAAGAAAGCCTGTCTTTATGAAAATGATAGACGATTGACTCACAATAAGAACTTACAACTCAGATACTCTTCTTGCAAGAGGCCAGAGCAATGAGTGAGACTGTTTTCCATTTCAAAAACCTGATGTAAGCCTGATGAAATGGTTCAAATGGAACAAGAGTTAGTTTTTCTAACAAAAAGATAAGATCCCAAAGATGAGCCACCTGTTTTCTTGGAGGCCTTTTCCATATCTCCCTTTCAGATACATTTTCAAATGAGACTGCACAGAAAGAGGCAATCCATGGGTAGGCATGCTGAAATGGCTGACAAAAAGATCTTATTCGAAGTGTAAAACAGGCCGTAGGATAATAACCCACAAAAAATAACATAAAAACAGAGAAACTGTAGTCCTGAATGGGTGATGGTTCTTTTTAGGCCCCATTCAGTAAACAAATTTAATTTCCTAATATATTATTTTCTAGTAGCAGACATTCTTGTCTCCATACATACCTGATGCACATCCTCAGAGAAAAAAGTGCTTAAAAGCTATTAAGATCCTATCATTCAGACTTTCATCTGCAGTTATTGGGGGTCTGGTTGCATCAAGTACCTGAGGTCTTATGTGAACAAGTCTAGTCTGTGATGAAGATTGTGGTAATTGCTCCTGGACATTTCCAGAAGAAGGGAGAATCACCACTGCCTTGGCCTGAAGGGTGTCACCACAATAATCTTTGAAGTGTCCCTCTGATTCTTTGAAAGTACCTTGTGTATTAGTGTAAAGGGGGGAAATACATGCAGGAACATTTCTTTCCAAGGAAAAGAAAAGGCATCTATCTTCCAGGACTTCTTGCTTTGTGTCCTAGAGCAGAATTTTGCCCATCAATTGTTTACAGAGGAGGCAAGAACATCTATTTGACGTGTTCGCCATAGATGAATTAAATTTTGGAAGACCATCTGAATCAACTTCCATTCTTGAGGGTCTGCCTGTCTCTGGCTCATCTATTCTGGCACACAGTTTTACTCTGATGGAAGGTGAGATGCTTGTAGACTGAGACTGACCTTAAAGGCTATATCCAGGAAGACCATGGCTAGTCTGTACAGAGGGTAAGATCTAGTTCCCCCTTGCATATTTATATACCACATCACTGTGGTGTTGACTGTAAGCATTTGTAGAGATGCTAGGAACCACAGATTATTTTGAGAGTTGTGTTCATTTATAAGAGCTAAAATCTCTTTTGCATTCATCTATTTTTTCTGTCTTTTGTTCCAAAGACCCTGCATTTTTAACACCATAGACACTGCTCCCCAAAGTCTGAGGTATCTGTTGCAATTGATTGTGCTGGAGGTGGGGGGGATGGGGGGGGTTTGAATTTTGTGAGACTTGATATCTTCACACATAATCTCCCCTTTCCCAAGTCTATCAGACTGTCATCTAGACTCATAAAACTGTCCTTTGTTTACGGGCTTCCTGCTTTCTTCTTAGAACCCCCTGCCACTACTTTTTTTTAAATGTCAGCTTACCAGCAGAATGCTGGGACAACTTATTTAGGTTTTTACTGAAGTTAGACAAGGGAGCACAGAATTCCTTGGTAAACTTGGCAGATGGCTGAAAAATCTGAGAGATCTTTTGAATCAACTTCCCTTCTCATCACATTTTTTAATGACCTCTACAATAGAAAGCCCAAAAACTAATCCTCTATCCAAAGGAAAATTCTAGGTTTCATTTTTGACATCCTCTGGGTGGGGTTGTGAATACAGAGAGGCAAACCTGCTCATAACAGAGCCAGTGGAAATAGCCCTGGAAGTGGCATCATTAGAGTGATGTGTACATTTTAAACAATGAGTACTGACAATAAACAGTAGAAGGAAAATTAAACAAAGCATATTTTTCTTCAGAAGAAGAAAGCAATGACAAAATAATCCTCATATTCTCTGAAATGTCCTGGAAATATATTTCAGCATAAGAGCTTGAGAGTTGAGAAGCATACTCCTTTCCTCCAAACGTATCAGAAGTCTTCCCATCCTTGTCAGAAGGTGAGAAATCAGTATTAACAAACTGCTTAGCAGCAGTTTGATTTACTAAAGCTATAGCGGCTGGGTCAGATCTGGGATTAATGCATAAAGACTTAAAAGTTTGGAACCTTATATAACCCATTTTCAAGTTGGCCATCAGGAAAATTACAGGCTGTGACAAACACATTCCCAAAGCAGAAGGAACAGGAGGAATGGTTATAGGTTCAGGAAATTCCAGTTGCAAGAAATCATAATATTTTCTGAGGGACTGAGAAGCATCACTGTTTCCCACTGAAATACTGTATTCATTTTGGAAACAGTCTCAGAGAAAAGCAATACTTTACAGGGACTATCAGAAGTAGCACTCTTTGCAGATCTGAATCAGAAATCCATGAAGATATTACATCATTGGTCCCTTCACACTCTTTTTTCATGTTCAAACTCTGGAATCTGCTCAGGAAAAGAAGAAACCCTTTTCTTTCAATGAAATCAGACATATAAGAAGGTTCATGAGCCTGCTGTAAACCTCGAGCTAAGCCTGATAAATTACTCCTTTGCTCAGGCACTGAGATAGGGGAAGACATATTTTTAGTCTTTTATTTCTTTTTGACAGGAATTCCTAAAGAAATAAACACAGAATTGACAGCAATCACCTCCCTAGGGTTGGACATAGGTTTCTGGCTAAATAGGGAGGCATTCCCTGCCACTTCTTCTAGGACTGAAAAAAATGACTCCCCTACCCAATAAGGGCAAACCAACAGCCACAGAGGATGTACCTAACCTGGACCCATGGTGGCTGCATTGACTAAATCTAAGGAACCAGCTTTGGCCACAGGAGAGTCACTCAGCTGTGGCCGAGGCAAAACATCAGCTTGCTGTAGTAGCAAAGGCTACTTAACGATCTTTTTTTTGTTAGCTGGAAGAAGCTACAACTAAGGAACTATATCCATGGTTAAGACAAAAAAGTCACCCAATTCCTAGGTATGATAAGCAGTAGTAGCAGATAAAACAGGTACGTTGTAGAAAAGTACCCCCCCCCCAAAAAAAAAAAGAAAGAAAAATTAAAAAAACATGGCAAACATTCAAAATGTTGGGACCTGCTAGAGTAAATGTTGAAAAACACATGGACTGAATTGCAGCAAAAAAATGGACTTACATATATTAAGCCTGTGATGGCTATTTCAAGGAATATTCCCTTTTTTCAAGATTTGGCAATCTTGGAGTTGATATATATAAGTTTGGGAGTATGGGACTTGCCTCCACCATCAGTGTTGTGGAGCTTCCCTCCCTGCAAGAATGAAGTTTAAGGAAAACAGTAATGTTTGACATTTGCTTTTCTCCTGCAGGTTTAATCTTTTGTACATGTTTTGTTACCTGTCATTGAAATGTTGGCAGTCAAAATGCTGAGTGCCAAGAAAACAAAAAACAAAAAAAAAAAACACAGAAGAAGAGCAAATTTTGAAAACCGCCTTATCCTTTAAGCTTCTTTTTGGGGAGGGCAAGCCCCCTACATCCCTCAAACTAATATATACCTGCTCTGAGAATGCCATACCTCAGAGAAAATGGAATATTCCAAGAAATGGTATCTCGGACTTAGTATATGCAAGTCTCTTCTTTCAGCCATTCCGTCTCCATGTTTCAGGACTTGCTGTATCGGGTCCCAATTTTTCAACTAGCTACATCTTTAATCACTTACTCCTGCCCCAAAAAAGTAAATAGTTTTTAAATATGTTTTAACAACTTTTTACCACAAAAGTAAATAAAATAGTGGTTTCATTAAAAGTGAACAAATGTCACATGTCATCTTTGGCACTTTTTTCTTGGATCATTTTTACTTTGGTTATACCGAGTATTGGAACCTTTGCTCTGGTGACTGTGGTAGTTTTGGAAAATACATATAGCAGTTAATAAAATCCCTTTTTCCCAGTAAATATATACATATATATATATATATATATATATATATATATATATGTGTGTATATATCTCAGAAAAAGTAAGTTATATGTTACAAAAAAGAAAGTGTAAGGTTTCTCCCAAAAAGGAGCTTATCTGCCCAGTAACAGAACAGTACTAGCTGACCTTTGATCCCCAAAGCCTAGCAGATGAGTGCTCTCTTTAGTGGCAGGAAAGCTTTGAAGAGCTTAGTATCCAAATCTAACTTTTTGTGAGCTCATCTCAACTTGACAAATGGTTTCGGCACATAGAAGGTGTCCGGTTGGTTATTATTTCATTGGCAGGGCATAACCCATATAACTTAGGCTACTGTTGCAGTGATCAAATATAGAACATTAAGGGGTATGATGTAGCTCCTGAATCCAGAAGAGCAGATATTACTGAAATGGGTTCTTAGCATTTCCTAGCTTCCTCATATAGCAAATGTTTCTTATTTTATACATATCAGTCTAGAATATCAGATCAGTCAGATACAAGGGAGTGCCATGTCATAACAATTAACGAGTAATCCAGTAATAGAAGAAGAGTCCATTGAAACATCACAGATCACTGATGTTTTCATTATAACAGTTTGGAGTACATGATTGTCATGTAGTTGCATAAAATCATTGTAAATGTAGGCATACAACATGAATATATATGGGAGGCAACTGCAATTAAATATCTAATAGGGAAATAAGCAAGCTTGGTTGAAGAAATGCTAGATGATTGCCTTGTTTATTTCTGTCAAAATCTAAAAACAGAAATTATTTCTTGAGAAAATTGGTTGAGAGTTTAATTTGCCATGATACCAATTTGGTATGACAATGAAATTGAATTAAATTTCAACATTACTATCATAGTAAGATAGATTGTATAACTGCTCAGTAGTGTGGCAAATATTGTCTTGTGACGTTATCTTTGTTGCTAGAGCAATCAGTATCTTTTCTGTTATTATATCAGTCTGGTAAGTTGTTGTGCCAATTGCCAAATGCTATATAATGCTGTAGCATTGCATTGTGCTAGGTGTCAAACCGAAGCCTTTACAGTAATATTAACCCCCCCCCCTTCCCCCATACATTTGCAGAGGTATGATGGCACAACAAGAGATAAAATGCTATTCTGGACCTAGAAGAAAAAGAACGAGGCAAAGAGATAATGAGAACAGATTATTCACACAAGCATAATAGGCTATACAGCAAATGTTTTAATGCATTTAGTCTTTCGTGTGTGTGTGTGTGTGTGTGTGTGTGTGTGTGTGTGTGTGTGTGTGTGTGTGTGTGTGTGTGTGTGTGTGTGTGTGTGTGTGTGTGTGTGTGTGTGTGTGTGTGTGTGTGTGTGTGTGTGTGTGTGTGTGTGTGTGTGTGTGTGTGTGTGTGTGCGTGCGTGTGTGTGTGTGCATCTATACTTTTTTTTGCAAACTACAAGCATTCTTGCACTCCTTACGCCCCCTGCTAATTGTATATATACCAACTCTGAGATTGCATAATAGAAGTGTAAAGGTAAATTTCCTTACCTTGCGGCACCATTACCTCATAGAAAATGCTGGTGACAAAAACTCCACTGAAAACGATGATCGTTCATACTCATGTTAGCTGTTGTTTGCAACCTGAAAAATGTTCTGCCATATGAGTGTTCAAGGTATAGATCTTCTGAGAGAGAGACTAAAAATGTAATAGAGAAGGATGGATGGGGAAAATCTTAATAGCAATAATAAGTTAAAGATTTATGTTGCCCCTATTATGCCAGAATATTAAAAAATGCAGTACCAGACACTAACACATTTGGAACAAAGAATAACACTGCATAATGAAAGGTTGATAAAGCTAAGAAAGAAGTGCAGGAAAGTTTTACATGTTTTAGAATTGCTCAGATTCCTACCAGTTAGGGAAATATGGGAAGCCATATAAATTTATGGGAAAAGATTCTCAGCAAGGATTCCAGCTGTGTCTGGAGGCCGATTTGTTTGCCTTATTTTGTGTACATGTTTTCAGTGACATTACCATGCTTAAAACCAAGATGCTGCACATCAATGCACTTCTAATATAATGCTCAATGAGAGAATGTGAGTGTATCACCAATGATACATGCACATATGAGTTTGGCAGGTGGTGCAAAGGAGTAAGGCTATGAGCAATAGTTTCTATGATGCAGGGTTTAATTCTTTCAGCTCTCATCTGCCTCCTGTAAGACTCTAAGCAAGTCACTCATCAAGGCCTTACTCCCAGCGCCCTGTGGGACTGCCTATTTAACAAATTACTGTTATTATTATTATTATTATTATTATTATTATTCAGATTTATACACTGTGTAAAAGGGCACACAGACACAAACGTACACCCACTCACATACACACAGTAGAGATACAGTGTTTTATGTCGGGGCAAAATACCACATACTACCAGTGTGATGACTGTGCCTCCATCAAACCTAAACAAAAATATTAAAACTCCAAGTCATACATATAATGGAAGAAAGTGCACCATAAGTTAAGAGCTTGCTAAGCTTAAAATCACAATGATGTCAAGACCACATCAATTACATCATTCCACATTTGCAAAACTACAAAACTGCTACAAATATGATTGCCCTACTGCATATATACATTATATTAAAACTCTTCATTTTACTATACACAATAATGCTTGAAATGTACTAGTAAAACACAATCACAAGCATGCACACATATGCACACCTGTGTATTATACACACACACACACACACACACACACACACACACACACACACACACACACACACACACACACACACACACACACACACACACACACACACACACGCACGCACACACACACACACACATACACATATATATCTATATGGTTCTACCTTGACCAATCAAAATAACACTTCAGCAAAACTCACTTTCGCTAGTCCAGTTTCACGAAAGTGTGTTTCACCATAAATGCACTTTCGCGAAACTACAGTTCACCAAGATTGCTGCTGGAGATCATGGTACAGTGGTGCTAAGAGAATTGTTCTTTTTCTCCACTGTAGTGCAATCTTGGAGTTGGTGTACGTTAGTAGAGGGGGTGTGGGAGATGCAGCCTCCCACATGGGGGGGGTTCAGGAGGGCTTGCTCCCCTGCATAATTTACTCGTGTATTTTTTTTATTGCTTCAGTGATCTGTAGTTTCGCGAAAGTGCATTTCCGAAGAAATGCACTTTTGTGAAATGGGACTAGCAAAAGTGAGTTTAGCTGAACTGCTATTTTGATGGGTCAAAGTAGACCCATCTATCTATATGTATACATATATAAAGAGAGAGGGAGAGAGAGAGAGAGATGCATATAGTTATATAAATAAAATATCTGCTCGTTGAAAGCCTTGAACTCCTACACTTGGCATTTAAGTAGCATTTTTCCCACATTATGAATTTGACTTGGGAATTCTATGCATTTTCACAGCCAAGGTCAAAGAACGTAGGAATGTCAAAATAGGAAGGCTTCACATTTTTGCCTTCAGCATTTCTCTAGACTGGGGCTGGTTAGGTTGCACATTGACTACATTATAGACTTATGGAAAAGTTTTACTTTTGTTTACCTCCTTCATCTTTTTCGTAGAATTTTTGCAACCTTAATATAGGTATGTTAATAGACTAATAAATACCAAAGCTGAAGTTCTTAGAACCCCTCAGAATTAGAAAACTAATTAGATATTGCAAACAGCAAATTTAGATGTCAAGCAGTAAACAGCGTACACCCCTGATGGCAATAAAACGTGAATGTAATCCAGTCAATGAAGGCTTCTCGCTCTTATTGTAAAAATAAAACCATTTATTTAGTAACGTAGAGTAAGCGCTTTCGCCATAAGGCTTTCTCAAACTCTTATAACAGTTAAAAACAGCTTGAAATCCTTTATAAAACATTCAATGTGTATTCATTGGTTAGAATGCATCACTTGATAAAAATTCGAAATAACCATTCAAGTTTAAAGTGGTCATTCAATAATAATCTGCTATGCATACTAAGTATAAAATCTATCGATCATACATAAGTCTAAAACGCATATTAATATATATGAGAACATCATGCAGCTAGAATAAGTATATTATTAAATGTCAATCAGCTTTCATTTGCTTAAAATAAATGCAATTGTCGATATGCAGATCAAACAACAGTAGATATAGTCAAAATGAATCATGAGCACTTTGTACAAAATCGTGAGAACACACTCACATAACTTTTAAGCTCAGTAGTGGTATACATGGCATATACCAAATAGATTTAGATATCAGCACAATATTTAAAGTTTTCTGTGTGATCGTACATAGGCATCTGTCAATCTACCTTACAACCTTCTAAAATACGGAACGTCACTCTTCTAAGAGATAATAGGAAAGAACTCATCTAACACGTAAAGTTAATAATAATTCGTATGACGTGTACTAGGTGGATTTAGATGGTGACCAACATTCAAAACTTCCTGTATTAACATATAAAGGCGTATTTCTATCTAACCTATAACGTTATAAAAGGCAAGACGTCATTCTTC
Source organism: Protopterus annectens (assembly GCF_019279795.1). Lineage (NCBI taxonomy): Eukaryota > Metazoa > Chordata > Ceratodontiformes > Protopteridae > Protopterus > Protopterus annectens. Next base: position 1,835,046,083 of record NC_056739.1, read on the forward strand.
TAAGAAGTTTGAACGTCATAACGCTGTCTCGGTCTAAAGGCATTGTGTTTACATACAGCGTAACATGTAGTGACCCTGAAGAGCTAAATCAGACATGAAAATAGATTAATAAATTGGTTTATATGTAGTAATAATATACGTGTTAACACATAAAAATAAAAACTTACTTGACTTATCTACGTTTAGAAAAATGCACACACATATAGGCTGAACAATTACCAATATATAAACTAGGTACATATAAAAAATAAGTACTAAAATAATAATTTGCAATAGCAAGATTCTTAAAAATGTTAATACTAGGGGACGAAAAAAATCGTTACTTATTATTCAGAAGGTACATAAACCTAGACAGTTACAATTATTTATTAATTTTTGTTCTATGCAATTTTCTATTTTTCAGGAAAGGTTTGATTTGCACCTTATCATTAAGGCCTGGTGGTCTATCAGACCTCCATCTAATAATCCATCTGGTTTCATTCTCTAATGTTTTATTAATCAAATCACCTCCTCTAAACCCTTGATTTACAGTTTGAATAACATAAAATCTGAAAGTGTGCTCAGGGTCTGTCGCTTTTTGGTGTCTCGCTAGGGCATTGAGATCTGAACCTATCCTAATCAGATAATTATGTTCTCTGATCCGTTCTTTCAACATACGGTTCGTCTTCCCTACATAATAGGCATCGCATGCATTGCAAAGGGCGACGTACACTATGTTCCTACTTTCACAAGTAGTGTTGGTATTAAAATGAAAGACACGTTTAGTAGTTGGATGTGTAAACATAGTCTCCTTACAGATAAAGCGACATTGATTGCATCTGTCACAAGGTGTTGTGTTCCTGTCCTCAACTCTACTGCTAAGGGCAACATTTCTAGGTCTACATAATAAGCTTTTCAGATTCGGATGATTCTTGAAGGTTATGTGTGGTGTCGGACCTACCACCTTGCTCACCGCTCTATCCGAATTTAGTATATCCCAACGTCTATGTATGGCTCTTCTAACTTCTAGCCCCGTCTTACTAAAATTCAAACAGGCCCTTACCTCATTTTTAACTTCAGATTCAGAATTCAATTGTTCTGGGCATTCTGAGAAATAAGGTTTCGCACTACTTGATCTTAATGATTTTACTGTCTGTATGGTATCAGATATTTCTTTCTCATGGTAACCTCTCTCTAAAAATCTTTTCTTCATTTCCTGCATACTACTCTCATAGTAGAAACGGTCTGGGTTGAGTCTAGATACTCTCATAAACTGTCCTTTAAGTACATTGCTAAATACATGGCGTGGATGCATGCTTTGTCTGTGTAATAAGTTATTTCTTTGACATCCCTTCCTGTGTATGGAGGTATTAAGCATGCCATTTGGTAACCGGAAGATCTCCACGTCTAAAAATGAGATATTTTCATAAGAGAAATTCATTGTAAATTTCAAAAATTCAGTCGTGGACTCAAGGTAGGTGACAAAATCTTTAAGAGATTTCTCATCCCCTAACCACAAGAGAAAGAGATCATCCACGAAATGACAGTACATACCCACATATTCATTGAATTGTGCGAAACCATATAGGTATTTATTCTCCCAGCTTGCCATTACGAGATTGGCGTAGCTGTTCGCACAGGACGTACCCATTGCTACGCCATCTCTCTGTAAATACATTTCTTCGTTGAAAACAAAGATGTTGTTTGTTAGGATTGTCTCTAGTAGCAATGTAATCAGATCTATTCTCTTTACAGATAGGTCAGAGTGTTCACCCAGGTACTCCGAAATGAGTCTGATGCCTATATCATTCGGAATTACAGTGAATAGGCTTACAACATCAAGTGTAACTAGAAGAAACCTTTGATTATCAGGTAGACGTTGTGTATGAGAGTACAGATCAACTAAGAATTGCTTACTATCTTTCAGTATCTTCTTATTTTCATTTACAAACGAAATATCAAAAATATAATAATATTTACAAAAATATCAAAGGACATGACCATGGAAAAAATCTAAACTATAATCAAAGACAGGCACTAATGACCTTAAGGAACGATAGGTCAATTATCATTAGACCAGCAGACAAGGGAGGACCAATAGTGATTATGAACACTACTGACTATGAAGACAAAATGAATATTATGCTTAATGATGCTCAGACCTACTGCAAGATTAACCAAGATGTATTAGTTGATAAGGTATTCAGAGTATATCATACTCTGGATGACCTGGTCATGTCCTTTGATATAACTGAACAACTATATGACTACCTTAAGGTCAAAGACCCAATCATACCGGTAATCCAAGGTTTACCTAAGGTTCATAAAAACAGAGATGACCCACCAATGAGACCCATTGTAGCGGGTCAAGGCTGGGTCACAGAACCAATGTCACTATATCTGGAGGACACATTGAGGCCGTTTGTAAATGAAAATAAGAAGATACTGAAAGATAGTAAGCAATTCTTAGTTGATCTGTACTCTCATACACAACGTCTACCTGATAATCAAAGGTTTCTTCTAGTTACACTTGATGTTGTAAGCCTATTCACTGTAATTCCGAATGATATAGGCATCAGACTCATTTCGGAGTACCTGGGTGAACACTCTGACCTATCTGTAAAGAGAATAGATCTGATTACATTGCTACTAGAGACAATCCTAACAAACAACATCTTTGTTTTCAACGAAGAAATGTATTTACAGAGAGATGGCGTACACAGACAAAGCATGCATCCACGCCATGTATTTAGCAATGTACTTAAAGGACAGTTTATGAGAGTATCTAGACTCAACCCAGACCGTTTCTACTATGAGAGTAGTATGCAGGAAATGAAGAAAAGATTTTTAGAGAGAGGTTACCATGAGAAAGAAATATCTGATACCATAAAGACAGTAAAATCATTAAGATCAAGTAGTGCGAAACCTTATTTCTCAGAATGCCCAGAACAATTGAATTCTGAATCTGAAGTTAAAAATGAGGTAAGGGCCTGTTTGAATTTTAGTAAGACGGGGCTAGAAGTTAGAAGAGCCATACATAGACGTTGGGATATACTAAATTCGGATAGAGCGGTGAGCAAGGTGGTAGGTCCGACACCACACATAACCTTCAAGAATCATCCGAATCTGAAAAGCTTATTATGTAGACCTAGAAATGTTGCCCTTAGCAGTAGAGTTGAGGACAGGAACACAACACCTTGTGACAGATGCAATCAATGTCGCTTTATCTGTAAGGAGACTATGTTTACACATCCAACTACTAAACGTGTCTTTCATTTTAATACCAACACTACTTGTGAAAGTAGGAACATAGTGTACGCCGCCCTTTGCAATGCATGCGATGCCTATTATGTAGGGAAGACGAACCGTATGTTGAAAGAACGGATCAGAGAACATAATTATCTGATTAGGATAGGTTCAGATCTCAATGCCCTAGCGAGACACCAAAAAGCGACAGACCCTGAGCACACTTTCAGATTTTATGTTATTCAAACTGTAAATCAAGGGTTTAGAGGAGGTGATTTGATTAATAAAACATTAGAGAATGAAACCAGATGGATTATTAGATGGAGGTCTGATAGACCACCAGGCCTTAATGATAAGGTGCAAATCAAACCTTTCCTGAAAAATAGAAAATTGCATAGAACAAAAATTAATAAATAATTGTAACTGTCTAGGTTTATGTACCTTCTGAATAATAAGTAACGATTTTTTTCGTCCCCTAGTATTAACATTTTTAAGAATCTTGCTATTGCAAATTATTATTTTAGTACTTATTTTTTATATGTACCTAGTTTATATATTGGTAATTGTTCAGCCTATATGTGTGTGCATTTTTCTAAACGTAGATAAGTCAAGTAAGTTTTTATTTTTATGTGTTAACACGTATATTATTACTACATATAAACCAATTTATTAATCTATTTTCATGTCTGATTTAGCTCTTCAGGGTCACTACATGTTACGCTGTATGTAAACACAATGCCTTTAGACCGAGACAGCGTTATGACGTTCAAACTTCTTAGAAGAATGACGTCTTGCCTTTTATAACGTTATAGGTTAGATAGAAATACACCTTTATATGTTAATACAGGAAGTTTTGAATGTTGGTCACCATCTAAATCCACCTAGTACACGTCATACGAATTATTATTAACTTTACGTGTTAGATGAGTTCTTTCCTATTATCTCTTAGAAGAGTGACGTTCCGTATTTTAGAAGGTTGTAAGGTAGATTGACAGATGCCTATGTACGATCACACAGAAAACTTTAAATATTGTGCTGATATCTAAATCTATTTGGTATATGCCATGTATACCACTACTGAGCTTAAAAGTTATGTGAGTGTGTTCTCACGATTTTGTACAAAGTGCTCATGATTCATTTTGACTATATCTACTGTTGTTTGATCTGCATATCGACAATTGCATTTATTTTAAGCAAATGAAAGCTGATTGACATTTAATAATATACTTATTCTAGCTGCATGATGTTCTCATATATATTAATATGCGTTTTAGACTTATGTATGATCGATAGATTTTATACTTAGTATGCATAGCAGATTATTATTGAATGACCACTTTAAACTTGAATGGTTATTTCGAATTTTTATCAAGTGATGCATTCTAACCAATGAATACACATTGAATGTTTTATAAAGGATTTCAAGCTGTTTTTAACTGTTATAAGAGTTTGAGAAAGCCTTATGGCGAAAGCGCTTACTCTACGTTACTAAATAAATGGTTTTATTTTTACAATAAGAGCGAGAAGCCTTCATTGACTGGATTACATTCACATTTTATTGCCATCAGGGGTGTACGCTGTTTACTGCTTGACATTTATTCTTTGATTTGCGAGGATCCCCGTCTCTGTTTGTGGCTGCCTGCACCTGGATCGTGAAATTTAGATGTATTCTTTTCCATATTATACTTCACTAACTATGCTAGGCTGTAGGTTCCATAAAATATTATACATGCACTTTAATCCTAGTCTGAATGAGCTTTATTATGTATAAGCACTTTAGTCAAAAGACTTTATAAGGCTTACTTTTTTAATTTGCATCTATGGGGCAGTGGAAACCTAGTCAGCCAATAAAGAGGGTGTCCCACTTAAAAGGGATTGGTAGATAGAATGTGGTGATGAGACAATCATCAGGAAGTATCAGTTTGCTCTGAGATAGGAGGGTTATTGTCTCATAAATAGAATAACATATTTTAACTGCTCAAAAACTATAATCTATTTTTAGTTACAAATTTGAAGTCTATGGATGCCCCAAAGTAGTATTTTGACTTAATGATGTATTACAATCATGTTTCAAGAATGATTATGTGATACACTCTCAGAAAACAAATTTAATCTCCATAATCCAAATTATCTATTGAAAGTTATGGTCTCCATTTCTGGTGTAATTCCATAGTTGTTACAGTGGAACCTAATAGAAGCTACATGATAAATCTCCATAATCATATTAACAATACAGAGAGTGATTTTATTTAATTTTACAAAATGTTTCAAGGTGAGGTATGCTAATCGTAATATTCTGGAAAGTTCTCACTGAAGCAAATTAGTGACTATTGATTTTAAATGGCTAAGTGAATTTATAGTCATAGTATGACCTCCTACAGACTTCATCATCCATGGCATATATATGAACTCTGGTAACATCTGGTGACATGATAGATATGTAGGTCATTATTATTTTAAGAATAGCAAATCTTATAAATGTGGACATAAATTGCTTTATGCTTAGCAAAATAAATTGGATGTAAGCTTGAATTAATAGTTTTATCTTAAACAAATTACGATGATAGTACATTTCTATCACTGGTATTATTCAGCATTGTATGAAGTATTAACGCAAGGCAGAATTATGCTCAATTAATTATAGTAAACTGCTTAGCCATCTGATCAACTCACTGTATGGCATCTAAGATGTCATGGTCTCCATCATCAAATAAACTGAGATCAGTTAATCTTCCAACACAACTAAAAAAATTCAAGTCAGAAACAATAAGCATTCTTAAATGGATTTGGTGTTGAAAACTATTTTGACATGGATATCTGCTTTATGTTGTACTGCAGGAGGAGGAAATTATAAAAAAAAACTGTCAGTTATCAATAATTACCATTCAAAAATTTTCAAAACATAAAGGAGAGATGGTGATCATCGGTCTGGTATCAAGTAGCTGGTGCATGTTATGGTTAATGGTGAATAACATAGTTACTACAGTATTTTTCATTAATGCAGTAGACAAACCATGCCAAATGGTTGTAAGTAAGGGTAAGTTTGTGATGAAGAAGACTACGGCAAAATCACTATCTGCATTAATAAAGCAGTGACTCTTCATTTGCACAAATTATAAAACTGAGCTCAGTGATCCTTGACAGTGGATAAAAAGGTTTACTATTGAAATTCCAAATCCACTTTGGTCAGTCATTCAGAATGTCAACCCTTAATGCTAAATTCAGAATTTTGAAACAGCAACCAACAAAAAAATGAATATATCGACATCTGTAGTTTGATGTATTCCACATAGCAGGAGGTGACATCACTCACCTTCTGCTATGCACATTAATGTATTGTTACACTCTACAGTCAGCAGTATTTTAATTCTACTATTTTGCACCCCCCCATGTAGGGGGCTGTGCCCACTACAACTCCTGCACATTAAATATACCAACTCTGAGATCACACTACAGTGAGGAAATGGGCTTATTCCCTGATCCTCACTGAACCGCGATCTCACTGCACAATGTCAAACCCAAATACTTGAACTTCACTACCCGTTCACTGTAGTGTAGTCGATACATTTTGGTTCAACATTCTGTTGACTTGAAAACTGCCATTTAACAACGTGCTGGCCGACTGATGCAGTTTCAAGGTTTTCAGTGTAAACCGATAAAAATATAATGATATTTGCACAAAAAAATGTCAATTTGTAATTCCAGAACAGCACATGCAGATGATTCCAAAGAGCTTCTGAGTTGCTATTATGATCTTATCTGGAAACCCAGTTGATATAAGTTAACTGCTAATGCTGTTTGCTGCCAAACAGATTTCATTGCTCACCTAATGCAACCCGCAGAATGTTTTAAGTAGAAATGTTAGTGCATTTAATGCACTGCTTCAATACCATACAAAGCAGCGATGCAACAATCACTTCTTCACGTCCATTTTTATTTTGCAAAAATCTGCGCAGGTCCTAAGAATGCTAGTGCAGTGACCAGGATTAAACTACTAATAAAAATGAGACTTTTATTTCACTTTACTGTAGTCTTGTACCTCATACACTTCAGACAAGTAACACGTAACTTCAACATGTCTTTGGGTGAAGCTCTTATTAATGACCTGTGAAAAAGAGACTAAAAGTACAAACTTTGGTTGCTTCTATCTCAATGTGGTTCTGATGAAGATATTATATAGATAGTTTCTCAATATCTGACATCTGGTCTTGTGATCTTTTGATTTCCTGGCTACCACCCTATGAATTTATTTATCAGAATCAGCTAAGTGATTTCAAATCTTCATTTCGGAGTTTCCTGAATAAATATATTGTTAGAAGTGCATATGTGAATCAAAGGCAAATAATCACTATTCAAATTGCGAACACCTATGTAGGTAACCTTCCGCTGGCTTCATATTTGATCAGTCAGATTTTATGCTATCATATTTTAGATCACTGTTGCTTGTTTAATTATTGCTTCTTTGTTTTTCTATTTAATTTGTTTTAAAGTGACTTGTTGCATCTTTCTTCTGCTGTTGCTTCACATGCATTTCAGTAGCTGCATGAGGTGTAGCAGAGCCATTCAGACGTGTACTAGACTGCAGATTTAACCACCATGCCAAGTAAAGGATTGCACAAGAAAGGCAATGTGCAAAAGACATACTGCACATTAGTTCTGAGTAGTACACGAGCAGTACTACTGTAGGACATATAGTTGACGTGATGAATGTCACAACTAAGGCACATTAGCTTTGCAAAATCAATGTGAGGTCACAAGTATGATGTAAAATGTGTACCTCTATCTAGTGTCCAGTAAGCACAAGAGCAACGCGAGTGAGAAAAGTGGCCATCATAAAAATGACTGTGTGTGCAGCCCAGTGGCAACCCCATTCAGCAGATAAATAAGGAGGACATGGGATAAATAGGAAAGTAGAGAATGGAAGACATGCAAGCAGCAAACAGATAAATAAAACCTGAAACAGATGGGGTGATGTGCACTCAGAGTATGGGCATGTACATACAGAGGATAGACAAGTAGTGATGTGGAACAAGGAATGGGGAATCACACATAGGAGAGTGAGTTAAAACACCAATATGGGGATTACATAGTGCCATGGCATCTCTCATATAATTACAGTAGTGATTAACTCCAGACTTGCTAATTACTAATGCGGAATAGTTGTGGTCCCCACCAGTTGTAAATTCTTCTCTTGTTAAATTGGCCCATGAATCAGTCACATTCACAATAATATAGAAGCCAGAAATGTATTCCAATGCTTTAGTATTTAGAAAAAATGCTAAGGCTAAGCTACTAAAATTGAGTGACGACCTGGCTAAATTCAAAAATCCCCTAAGAATTTCAATACCCCCATTACTTATGTTGAATTGTTTAGCACCAAATTATATACAACTGCAAATAGCTGTCTAGACACAACTGCCTCCCTTCAAGGTATATAAAATGCCAAACCTAAAATTGATCCCCATGGTGGAACCCAAACAGGCTCTATAGTAAAAAAAAAAAAATCATTGCATGCAAAAATAAATTTATATCTCATGATGCCAAAAACTGTCTTGCTAAGCTGAAGATGGAACTCAGGACCCTGATTAAATAAACCAAAGCAATATATGAGGTAAAACTAGACACACAAAGCCTTTTTAACTATGTCAGAAACCTCAGATACAATTTCCAAAACTGCATTGAGCTAATTATAAATTATATCACATACTTACCAAACCAATATAGCCAATCTACTGCAGGACAAGTTTAACTCAAACTTTGTCATACTCGCCTCTCATATACAGCCAAACCACATACCTGTATGTGCTCTGGCTATATAGGAACATGTAGAACATACCTGCATCTACAGTCCCCTCAGGTCTCTCAAGAATAAGACCTCAAGCCACTAACCAAGGAGAATCACACTACTTCCATTAGGCAAGATAATATAGCAGGCAGTTACTGGCCAGCCTGTGAAAGAACTTGTCACAACCCCTACAGATGTTATTCAGTTTCGGCCTTCAAACAAGCTTCATCCCAAATGAATGAATGGTTCACTTACACAGCCAGTTGGTAGCCTCATATGTGTCATTAGTCCATGTGAATATCTTTACATCATTGCCTTCCACTGAAACCCCCAATATAAGATCTTATGATCCCAGCTAATATCTAAGTGTTACTATATTTAGTAGGAGTTGATAAACTACTATATTATGTGCAAAGTTCATACATTTATTTGGCACATTCTGTTATTGCGCCTCCCGGTTTTCTGTCATTTTCCCAAGAAGAAACCACGGCCTTCAACAGTTTGTCCTATTGTTCCATAAGTAACTTTTGCAAACTGCTATTAAGCTGCTTCACTCATATAGATTTATCCACGTTCCACCTTCTGGGGAGTAGGCAATATCAGGGATAAGCAAAACATTCTATCAGCATTTCATTTGTTTCTGTAGTATACTTATTCCTGGGTGCATACCATGTATAATTATTATTATTATTATTATTATTATTATTATTATTATTATTATTATTATTATTATTATTATTATTATTATTACATCAGTCATAAAGTCTGGAAGAATTTGTATTACAGAATGCATTTTAACAGATTGCAAAGGTCTGAGGAATCATTTACTATTTGCTTTGGACTGAAACTGTAAGCGCTCATTTTTTCACAAATTTCTTTTACTGATATAATTATTTGTTTATAGGTCCATAGCTGTATACTAGGATAATGACTGCTGGGGTCTTTATAAGGCTAGCCAAGCATCCCAATTGTGTCTTGCAAGTTTATGCCCTTAGAGGTTATTATAAGGGGTATATGTAACTACAACAAAATTTACAGGGTGTCCCTGTCCATTAGAACCATAGGTGTTAGACCTGGGTGTATTTCAAATTTCCCATCAATTGGCTCTGAATAGGGTTAAGGAAAAGCTTTGCTTCATATGGATGGATGTCTGGTCTTGAGAAGGGTTATTATCTGAAACACATCCCTGTCCCTCCAGCATGTCCTATTTATGTCTCAAGTAAAGTTTAAATCCCTAAATTGAGTAATTCAGATGCTATTCATTTTGCAGATATGCAAAAGGTCCATCAGAGTGGAGTCCAAGCAAGCCTTGAATGTCAGGTATAGATTGCCTCTCAAAAGTCTGTAGGAAACAGACTATAGAGATAGAACTTAGTGGTGATCTGCATAGGACATGCTGTTTACACACTGTATTCTCTATGCAAGGAACCTTTGCAGACGTTCCATTTGTTGCATGTGCCTTGTCAAGAACATACTGTACTGAAGGGGGCACTGTGCACAATGATTGGGCTGATGTGGACTAGAAAGAACGCAAATCAACTAGAACCTAGCCTGATGGTATGACTAAGGATTCAATGTTAATTACTTTGGGTGCAGCTGCTACACTGTCCACTGAAACAGGGGGTGGGGGGTTGCAATTGCTAAAAATACAGTAAAGCAAACCAGTTCACCCCCTATGTTCTATAGCTTGTACCTTTATTGAAGATGACTTTAACATGGATTCCTTATTTTTACAACTTAATGCTGTATGCATTATTCTGATCTTTTGTTTTGTTTCTGCCATTTGGTTCATATCTGTGCAGGTGAACAATATAAGTACCACCTAGACACGTAATTGTATGCTTACTCATCTCCTTTATTTCAACCAACGTCATATAGAGATTCACGTTTACTATTCCCAACTTATCCGGCACAAGAAATACAAACTAGCTTTAGAGACATTCCTTACTCTGTCAAAAAAAATGCATATTATTATAAGATTTCTGCTTTTCATTTTGGCAATTTTTGCTAGTTTCTGTATATTCAAGATGAAATAACTGGACTCACTCTTCATAACCTTCTTCTGTTTAGGCAACCATTCTCAATGATCTTAAGGTGTTACATTGTTTCCCCCAAGAATCCATCTTACACTATACCATAGTATTCTAAAATGTGCTGAACAACTGATCATGTTTCTGCTTCATTATTTGAATCTCCTGTCATGTTCTGCTTAATTTTCCCTTTCAACATTAAGGTACACGCTAGATGGATAATTTCATCTTCCCAACTTCTGGTTCATATCAATTGTCCATTGTAACAATCCTGCACTTTCCAGAAATAATAGCTTTTTTCTTAGTGGCATTGACCCCAAACAGAATGTCTTTTGTAGAACATCTTCTCCAACATGATGTCTCCAGTTTGGGGTGGCTGGACATTCTTGATGTCCTTCCAACATTGTGCATGACTCTTATTTTCCTGCTGCTGTTTTCATGAGTTGCATCGCACAAGAAGTAACAACTACACATAGCTGACTTACAGGTATATCTGTCATAAAGTATTAGTTCATTTCTTAAAAAGAGACCCCTACAAATGACTATATTCTTTACAGTAAACAATGTTTACGAGGGTAGCCTACCTTAATAAATAAGTACTTTTTTTTTAATTTTCTACAACAACTTAGAATGTGTTGTGTTCATAAAAAATTATAGTGACTTAGCAGCTATGATATAGTTTACTGTGTCCAAATAGAACACCTCATATTTTATTATGGAAAACTGTGTGCATTCCAGTTGTCAGTTATGATAATTTATTTGAGAAATTGCAACTAGTGTCCCTATCATGTCCAACAACAGACATTTATATTGAGTCCCTATAAAATGGAAGCTCTGAGCATGCAAACAGCAGCAGTGGAGATATGGGTATATTATTGCCTTCACTGACGCTGACAGAGATAAAGGTAACCCTTACTCATCTCCACACTGACAGAGATAAAGGTAACCCTTACTCATCCCCACACTGACAGAGATAAAGGTAACCCTTACTCATCTCCACACTGACAGAGATAAAGGTAACCCTTACTCATCTCCACACTGACAGAGATAAAGGTAACCCTTACTCATCTCCACACTGACAGAGATAAAGGTAACCCTTACTCATCTCCACACTGACAGAGATAAAGGTAACCCTTACTCATCTCCACACTGACAGAGATAAAGGTAACCCTTACTCATCTCCACACTGACAGAGATAAAGGTAACCCTTACTCATCTCCACACTGACAGAGATAAAGGTAACCCTTACTCATCTCCACACTGACAGAGATAAAGGTAACCCTTACTCATCCCCACACTGACAGAGATAAAGGTAACCCTTACTCATCCCCACACTGACAGAGATAAAGGTAACCCTTACTCATCTCCACACTGACAGAGATAAAGGTAACCCTTACTCATCTCCACACTGACAGAGATAAAGGTAACCCTTACTCACCTCCACACTGACAGAGATAAAGGTAACCCTTACTCATCTCCACACTGACAGAGATAAAGGTAACCCTTACTCATCCCCACACTGACAGAGATAAAGGTAACCCTTACTCACCTCCACACTGACAGAGATAAAGGTAACCCTTACTCATCTCCACACTGACAGAGATAAAGGTAACCCTTACTCATCTCCACACTGACAGAGATAAAGGTAACCCTTACTCATCTCCACACTGACAGAGATAAAGGTAACCCTTACTCATCTCCACACTGACAGAGATAAAGGTAACCCTTACTCATCTCCACACTGACAGAGATAAAGGTAACCCTTACTCATCTCCACACTGACAGAGATAAAGGTAACCCTTACTCATCTCCACACTGACAGAGATAAAGGTAACCCTTACTCATCTCCACACTGACAGAGATAAAGGTAACCCTTACTCATCTCCACACTGACAGAGATAAAGGTAACCCTTACTCATCTCCACACTGACAGAGATAAAGGTAACCCTTACTCATCTCCACACTGACAGAGATAAAGGTAACCCTTACTCATCTCCACACTGACAGAGATAAAGGTAACCCTTACTCATCTCCACACTGACAGAGATAAAGGTAACCCTTACTCATCTCCACACTGACAGAGATAAAGGTAACCCTTACTCACCTCCACACTGACAGAGATAAAGGTAACCCTTACTCATCTCCACACTGACAGAGATAAAGGTAACCCTTACTCACCTCCACACTGACAGAGATAAAGGTAACCCTTACTCATCCCCACACTGACAGAGATAAAGGTAACCCTTACTCACCTCCACACTGACAGAGATAAAGGTAACCCTTACCCACCTCCACACTGACAGAGATAAAGGTAACCCTTACTCATCTCCACACTGACAGAGATAAAGGTAACCCTTACACATCTCCACACTGACAGAGATAAAGGTAACCCTTACTCATCTCCACACTGACAGAGATAAAGGTAACCCTTACTCATCTCCACACTGACAGAGATAAAGGTAACCCTTACTCATCTCCACACTGACAGAGATAAAGGTAACCCTTACTCATCTCCACACTGACAGAGATAAAGGTAACCCTTACTCATCTCCACACTGACAGAGATAAAGGTAACCCTTACTCATCTCCACACTGACAGAGATAAAGGTAACCCTTACTCATCTCCACACTGACAGAGATAAAGGTAACCCTTACTCATCTCCACACTGACAGAGATAAAGGTAACCCTTACTCATCTCCACACTGACAGAGATAAAGGTAACCCTTACTCATCTCCACACTGACAGAGATAAAGGTAACCCTTACTCATCTCCACACTGACAGAGATAAAGGTAACCCTTACTCATCTCCACACTGACAGAGATAAAGGTAACCCTTACTCATCTCCACACTGACAGAGATAAAGGTAACCCTTACTCATCTCCACACTGACAGAGATAAAGGTAATCCTTACTCATCTCCACACTGACAGAGATAAAGGTAACCCTTACTCATCTCCACACTGACAGAGATAAAGGTAACCCTTACTCATCTCCACACTGACAGAGATAAAGGTAACCCTTACTCATCTGCACACTGACAGAGATAAAGGTAACCCTTACTCATCTCCACACTGACAGAGATAAAGGTAACCCTTACTCATCTCCACACTGACAGAGATAAAGGTAACCCTTACTCATCTCCACACTGACAGAGATAAAGGTAACCCTTACTCATCTCCACACTGACAGAGATAAAGGTAACCCTTACTCATCTCCACACTGACAGAGATAAAGGTAACCCTTACTCATCCTCACACTGACAGAGATAAAGGTAACCCTTACTCATCTCCACACTGACAGAGATAAAGGTAACCCTTACTCACCTCCACACTGACAGAGATAAAGGTAACCCTTACTCATCTCCACACTGACAGAGATAAAGGTAACCCTTACTCATCTCCACACTGACAGAGATAAAGTTAACCCTTGCTCACCTCCATTTTGAAAACAGGCTTTGTGTCATTGTTCCAATATAACATCCAATTTAACAAATGAAACTAAACAAACTAGCAAAAAATACAAGTTATTTTATTGCACCTGCATCTAGAACAGGATTTTTACAACTAACTATGACTAGTTTTTGATCTTGGAGAGGCATGAAAAAATATACATTTTGTTGCTTCAAACAATGCAATGTTAGCTGTTCAGAAATTCATAGACATATAATGTGGCAGTCAGAATTATGAATTTGTAACACAGTACCTTCAATTTGTAGGTGAAGACTAATTATGACTGTCCTCATTATCTTGTACTTTAACATAAAATAACATCATGCTTTGATAAATTCAGTAGTGCTAACAATTGATGAGAAAGGTGCTTCTGGATAAGCTCACAGTTATGCCATTCCAAGTGAAGAATTAACAGAATATGCTTTCAATCTTATGCTAACATATGACTATCAGTATAATTATTAATTGAAAAGAAAATGAAGCAAGTTCAATATATGTGTGCAACTGAACAGCTAGATCAAATACTGGGATAGATGCCAGGATCCTCTCTTCTTAGTCACTTACTATACTTTATCTGATGGTTCAAAGTGCATTTCTATTCAAAACACATATTGTATGCTCAGTTTAAACTAAAACCTAGTCCAATTTTAATTTTCTGTACAAAGTTTATTGGTAACATTTAACATTAATCAACTAAACTATATTTAATGTGTTACAAACAGTACATTGGAGTATCTGACTAAAGCTGCTCCTGGTGAGACCTCTAATTAAGTCCCAATCTGGGATGAATGCAGAACTATATACACAATCTGGGATGAGTGTAGAATTATATGCCCTCTCACAGACTTATCTATGTTCTTGAAGCAAGTACTGTTCTCCACAAAGGTGGTTACACTTAAATGGTGGTAGCCTTCCACTACAATTACTAAATTTTATGGAATTCATTCAGAGAAGATTACAAAAAGCAAAACATGTTCACCGACAGTATAGCAGTTTATAATGGAGCAAGCCAGCAAGTCACAAAATCATCTCTTCCCCAAAACACAGCTGATGATACTACTTGTAAAAACTGCTGCCATGTATTACTTTTATGTTATGTTAATTAATCTGCAAAATCTACTTCTTTTCATTTGTAAAATTAATACAAATGTTATTATGAACAAACCGTGTGAGTGTGTGTGTGTGTGTGTGTGTGTGTGTGTGTGTGTGTGTGTGTGTGTGTGTGTGTGTGTGTGTGTGTGCATGTATATAATTTAAGTACTCAGCATGTGACCTTTCTCCAGTTCCTTATCTCATACCTAGCATCCATGCAAGAATATTGTTACTTCATAATACATATCCAAGCCCTGTGCCTCATACATACATATATAACAACTATGAAAAAGATGTGCACATTGCCCCATGTACAATGTAAGTATTGCATGTTGGAAACAAAAGCTACTAGAAAGTTTGTCAGGCACTTTTATAAACTTGTATGTGTATTAAAAGCAAAATGGACATAACTTCCCTTTATAGGCAGACTTCAAATGAACATTTTAAGAAAATCCTGATTTAGGTCATGGACAATGTAATTGCTGCTGCAAAGGGTGGAAAGGTTGTTTTGTCTCAGAATAAAGGGAATTGCAGTTGCAAATAAAATTAAACGTCACTCAGCAATATGGACTGAATGAAAGCATAACATTATAAGTTTATCAGCAGACTATACAAAAAGCATTAACATATTTTGTAATAGAACGCAGTTATGTTTTATGATATTTTATACTTTTCTATTCATAGCATTTGGCTGTTGTTGTATCTGGTGATTTTAGATTATGCATTTAAATTGCTAGAAGTGAAATTTCACTGTATTTTCAGAAGAAATTTCATTTCATACTTTTTGAACCTTACTTTCAATCACTCCTTTTAAAACCTTCAGAATATCTGCTCACAGCACTTTGAATTGCATTTTTAAAATTGGACTGATGTCCAAACCACACCTAGTAGTAGAATTTGAATGTACCCTGTGCTATGCATTACAACTAAATAATACACATGATGTATCTTGAGATAGAAACCATTTATGTAAGCAAATGACTGTTATTTTTGACTTATGAAGTACTGAGGTGAGGAAATTGACTCACATAAAGGTCTAGCTATGGCAGTTTTCCTAAAAGTAATTTCTATATATATCCTTTAAAGAAGTGCAGAAAAATAGAATAACTAATATTCACAGTAATATGAATAGCAGGAAAATTAAATAAATGAATAGTTGCTGTTGCTGAAAATTTGTATGCATAACTGAATTCTGAATATTATGTTTCAATGATTCGCTTAAAACTAAGTCTAAGCTTATTAAATGAAGTAAGATAAGTACTTTAATTTATATAATATCATTTAAAACTTTAATTCCATGTATCTGCTAAAGTAAAAATAATGCAAGTTTTGCATAAAATTACTCATTTTCTGCAAAGAAAGTTGAAATTTGTTTAACATTAAGGCATTGGCTGTTTGTGTGTGTGTGTGTGTGTGTGTGTGTGTGTGTGTGTGTGTGTGTGTGTGTGTGTGTGTGTGTATGTGTGTGTGTGTGTGTGTGTGTGTGTGTGTGTGTGTGTGTGTCACATAAAACCATTACTCTGAAAATATTTCCTCATTAACCATTTGTACTTCACTGAAAAGGTATGCTTTAATAAAAATCGTACTCCTTATTGTGTTGCATTTTTTATCTAGCAACCAACATAAATTGGAGAAATATCAATGCAGTTCTTTTTTAGTGCATGGTATTTTTACATCTGAACTACGCAATTTGGTCCATATATGATACATAAACCATACTGTACTTGTTAAAAAGAATTAACAATTACATAGTAGTGAATATGAGTAATGGTCAAATGCTAGAATTAAAGCCTGAGAAAAAGAATTTGCATGAATAAAATACAATGCTTGATGATTTCAAATATATGAAAGTTTCCTGAATATAACAGTGCCTTACATTACAATATTACTTTTATGCATAATTTTTTAAATAATGTCTTATGCTGTATTCCATTAATGTAAATATTACAATTTCTTATCATTTCTTTTAATGCAAATTATTAAAATAATCACTTATGTTGTATTCCATTAATGCAGATTATGCAGTTTCTTGTAAAAACAAACAAGGTTACAGTCCTTTTTCATCATACTCTAGAGAGGTGGATGAGATGCTTCCAAAGATCAATTTTAACTAAAGCAGTTAGCAATAATATTTTCACCACAGGGTCACTTTAAGCCATTCCAAATGAAATGTACATTGCTATGCAATTACATTAAAATGAAAGTATTAATTTCATAGGTGTTTACATTTAGCTGTAATATGACATTCCCTGAGGCCAAGTACCAAGGGAATTGCATTACTCCATCAGACTCTCAGCAGTGAAATTGCAGCTTCTAGGAAAGTTGATACTTCAATCAGGCAAAAATGGAGTATGACAAGAGATAAAAAAGAAAACATGCCTTTACAGGAAACATTTAAAGTGAAACCAAACAAAAAATATATTGACCAGAAGAAAGAATTTATATATTTTATACTTTTTTGCAAAATGGAGAAGACATCTAGATTCTAGCCCGTTATTATAAACTTAGCTTACACTAAATAAAGAAACTAGGTTCCTTGAAATGACTCAAGGGAATGGGCGTTTGTGAGCAAGGTTGGTCTATATTATTTAACAACCTATAGAATGAGGGCAAGTGAGTATAAACCCTGTCTTAGTAGACTCTGGATAGTATTTATTAACTTGTTTTTATTTCCTGACTTATTTTATTGTCAAGTAACTGGTTAATATATGTCTTCAGAGTTTGAAATTGTATAGAGATTATAGAATATGCCAAAAACAGACCATAATAAGATATAGAATGACAAGATATTTTAAGTGGAAAGGAGTACAACAATAAAACGAAAGCAACATGAGAGCGATGCACTCATCTGACTTTTACACCATACTTTTTTGTTTATTTAGTTTTGTTGCTGAATTAATCTCACTATGCTTGTGACCTATTTTTACTTGCTCTTTTTGAGAAGTACTGAGAGATTTATTTATATTTTGGAAATGAAATTGATCAGTTCAGAATCAATGGAACCTTAACATCTCATCCAAATGAATGCACCTCAGGAGAGCAGCATATTCCTTCATGTTACATCCAAGCTGATCTGGTGGACTATGAGTCAAAATATATAAAATCAATATAAAATTCTCATCTTTATGAGGTTCCTGGCATAAATAGCTCATTTGCTACTTACTGAGCCACTGATAATACTACATCTTTCAATTACTTGTCATTCATACTCTGATGCCATTTTATCTAAAATAGGTAAAGAAGAGCGGACATGTCCTGCATTCATTACATCTAGGGATCTAAACCTCTACTGGCAATCAATAGAATAGGTTGGAGGGGCAGATATATTTCACAAAGAATACCACTGCTATGGAACAGATTCCGCATCCACATAAAACAAAGTTCACCACTGTCTCTGCCCTCCTAAATGCTTTATCCCCTGCATGGGTTCCTTCAAATTACCTATGGTATGATCCCAATTATTCTCATTAGGACTAATATATGATTATTGACCAATGGGGTGGGTAAGGACAATATATAACCAAATAAGATAGGTTATTTGAGCATAAAAAGGGAAATGTGATAGACTTGAATTGGCCCATAAGGGAAGCTAGCCTAGTACATACCTAGGAACAAGACTCAGAAATGAATGTTGGGTAGGGTATTCATCTAGTACTGGATTCACAAACACACATATACCCCCCCCCCCCCACACACACACACACACACACTCACACAGTGATAACAGAGGAAACACACCTAAAAATAGTTTGGAAAATTGCAAGTTCACCTAAAGCACTCAGAAGAAAAGAGCTGAACTTGGGAAAAAAGCCCTCATGGACTCATAGCAAGCATGGCGAGTCTGCATACGTAGCACATCAGATGGAAACTGTACAAGAGAACCAAGTGCTGTGAGGTTTAAAAGCTGCATGCTGGGTCACTAGGCTTCTGAAAAAAAAAGTAATTTTCTCAAATATAACTATTTGCTTTGCATGTCTCCCTACTTGTCACCTAGTATGCTGTGACTTCCTAGATGTAATGTCTTATTTATTGGAGAACAGCCCTGTATATGTGAGAACATTTTATCTGTAAGTGTAACATTCAGAAAGGCTTAATATGAAACTGAAGCCTTATCCTGCAAGATTTACATACCATGCTAAGCCTTTTTGCATTACAGATCAATTTACCATTGAAGTTTCCATCTTGTAGGGACATCAGCATGGAAAGAAGCCTTGAAGTTGAAGCCACATGATAACACAAAAGTAAAGGGAAACTTTAATTAGCCATGTGCTATCTGACAGAAATGTTGGCAGATATGTCTGGGATGAAGGATGTCAGTGTACGGATGAGTGACTGAGTGCATGTCTGTAGGAGCATGAATAAGGACTGTGTGTGTGTGTGTGTGTGTGTGTGTGTGTGTGTGTGTGTGTGTGTGTGTGTGTGTGTGTGTGCGTGCGTGCGTGCATGTGTGTGTGTGCGTGTGTGTGTGTGCGTGCGTGCAACGGTGCGTGTGTGTGTGTGTGTGTGTGTGTGTGTGTGTGTGTGACATAGTCTCAGGCGAAAGCGCTTGTGGATATCACTTCATATTGTCTGTCTACAATTCGTTATGTTTACTTGGTAAATAAAAGAGTTTCTTTGCTGATCCAGGAAGAGTTAATTGGATTCTGTTCATCTTCTGCCTGTGCTTCTATTGGTATTTTTTGGGACTTAGTTCGTTTTTGTTTACCTGTGTGTGTGTGTGTGTGTATATGTGTGTGTCTGCAGGCATGAGGAGATTTGGCTTTTGATGATGCAATTCATGGGCTGCTATTGAAAACACTAGTGCAGTCTAGTCTGACAACATAGTGTTTGATTCAGAGACATGATATGAACTTGTACTGAGATGTTTCTCATTGTGGCTGCATCAAGTATTGGAATTAAAAGTTCTCTTTGTTTATCAGTACTTATCTTGAACTTTCCCTGCTTGTCCACTCAAAACGCATAGATGAGAAAATCTCCAATAGTTAGTCATTTTGGTTTAGCCCAAATGGTCAACAAGTATCTGTTTAAAAAGATATGTAACATTAACATAACTTACCTAAATGAATATCTATAGAAATATAACTGTCATCTTTAGGTTTCAAAATTACTAATGTTATCATTAGACTGAGTGATGTTAATAGCAAAACTGAAATCTCATCCATGTCAAATAACTCAACATGGGCATGTTTTCATATGGTAGAAGGACATCGCCATTAATTTAAATATGCAGGAGGAGAAAAATGTTTCCTATATAAATTGAATAACTGTTGTGCAGTCTTTCCTTCAAGTTTACAAAGCATGTGATGATAATTAGAGCACTTTTATTGTTCAGCTGCATATTTTTTTGAACTGCTTCTTTAATCAAATGAAATGAAATTGCAGTTCAAAAAAATTTGCATTTGATAATGTCCATAGAAAAACAATTGTTATTACAAAGACCAAACACAAAAAAGCTCACAGCTCAAGAGATAAATATGGTACTGATGGGTGTATGGTTAATTGCTGAACTGCACAGTCATCAAATGGCTGTTCACTAAATACTAATTGTCAAAATTTCCTTTAATCGAATGGTCATATCATCATAGCTATTTTCATCGCATGATGATAGCTGGCCACAATAAAGGAAGTGTTACGAAATACTTACTTACCTGTAATGTACCCATAAGGAAACCTGCCCTTTCTCTACTGTAGTGCAACCCCAGAGTTGGTGTATATAATTATTGTTGGTAGAAGAGTAATCACTTATAATAAAGTCAAAGACCATCTCATGTTCACTCCAAAAAGTAGTAACTTGATTGAACTGGATTTCTTAAAATGAGATGTAATTGCCGAATACCTGTTCACAGCAGAAAAATTTGAGAGTCCAGCTTCCTATAAAAAATGCATCCATAGTACAAGATTTGTTTGTAGTATGAAGGAGAGACAGCCATTGCTCAAGTCAATAAAATAACTGTAATAGAGAGGTGAAATTTTATGAGTTAAGCAGGAAAGAAATTATGTGGATTTTACTCCTTGACCTCTAAGTGGTGTTTTGTTTTTTTTTTTGGTAGAAATTGAAAGTCCTTAGGGAAGTCAAGATTCTAAGTTACACAATCTACCATATAATTTTTGGATGGCTTTTTAATATGTTTGCAATAAATGCATACTACTCATCTAATAAAAAGGAAATGATTCTGTTGGCATTATCCTGACTTTTATGTTTATTCCTGTCACTGTAAACAGCAGATGTATACATAATAGGCTTACATTTAACTCACTCAGAACCTGTAGATCAGCTTTCCTAAACTGTTTTGTCAGCCATAGTGATATGTACCATCTCCGGTTCTGAAGCTATGAAATGCAAACACTGGAAGCAATTGGCATTTCACACAGCATTACATTGGTGCTGGCAACAAGGGGCTACAAACTTGGCTGAAATCTATTACCTTGACAATGTTCTTATCACTGGGGAAGGGAAACCGTATGCCAAAGAAGACATGAAAATCTTCATTAATTTATTTAATTACCTAGGTCCCTTTGGCAATAGATAAAGGTTAAAAATTCAATATTGAAAATTAGCCATAGAGGAATTATTAGGTAGAAGTAAAACAAGGATATGCTAGATCATGTCACTCTTGGGGTTACTTAACTTGGCATGTCATACTATTTAACCAAGTAGGACTTTCTCAAGATTGTTGTCAAACCTATTGGGATCATAAGAAACACTATTGGGTCCATATTGCCAAAATAATTAAAGACAATCTAAACTAGGGAAGGTGTTCCTGGACTCACTTCAATGGGATTCCTCTGATTCCTTCCAGTTATATACTGATGCTGATGCCAGCAACGGGATGTGTGGATACCTGCAGAGAAGCATCACTTTGACCTTCCCTTGGGTAGATGATGTTAAGAAAAAATTACCTTTTTATAAATTTTGCCTGTTTGAACAGATTTATACATTTTGCTAGATCAGCTTACAGATGTATACATTTGGCTAGATCAGCTTAAAGACAGAAAGCTATTCTTTCTTATTTCAGACAATCAAGCAGTTGTATAGATTCTCTAAAACAGCACATTTAAGTCCAAGTCTATTTTGAGATGTCTTGTACTTTATCTGAAAAACACATGCCTAATGTTCAGAATAATATAGCTGAGGGTTTATCATGTCTCCAGTTTTTCAGGTTCCTTTTATTGGCTATAAAGGCACAGAAGTTACTCATACCATTGTACCTCCGATTTAGTTTCTGGAGAAGATTAACGGTGACCCTTATCTATAATTCTTGAGCTTTAAATAGTAGGAGATCATAAGCAGCCGCATTGTACAAATTCAAAGAATACTATTTGCAGCTACAAGTAAATGAAAGTTGTTCCTTTTGAAGCACTTATTCTTAATTTCTTCCACAGATATAAATTACAAGATTCTCCAAGGTCTTTACATATTCAAATTATAGCTTTAGGATGGCTAGCCAAATGTTTACACCTCCCCAATTTGGTTCCTCACATGGTGGTTGACAGATTATGGAAAGGATGAAGTAATAAGAAAGCTGAAAAGTGTGATTCACTACACCCCATCAGTATTCACTTGATTCCCTTAGTAATAAAAAGGGTAATCATGGAGGCTAGGGATTTACAGCCACTAGCAATATGGGCAACACTATTTACATAGCTTTATAATGGAGCCTTTAGTTAGTGAACTGCTGCAGTCTCTCGGGTGTTGTGATGTTATGATGACATTACTAGTAGGCAGGATGATAGAAATGCACTGGCAAAACATGCTAATGAAAATGGGGTTACACATAAATTTAATTTTATGGTTATTGAGCTGTTAGAAGATGATTTGAGATTAAGTGATTTTAGAAATAAAACTGAACAGAGCGAGCTGCAATAGATTATTAAATTTCCAGCAGACAAGGGAATGGATTTAAATAATAAGGTTCCCTTAAGACCAGTTTTGAAATCACATGATCTCTTTAAATGAGAAATGGCACTTTTTATCTGTTGGTTTGAAGAGAGAAATTTGTATTTAAGCGAGTGATTGGATATATAGTTATCATGTTATGAATGTTAACTGCGTTAACTATTGTTTTGATAATATTTAAAGACGGGGTTTGTGTGAAAAACTGAGGGGCTGCCAGGCCAGCCAGATAGAATTTTGTAGATAATTCTATGTCATTGTAAATATTTATATGATCCACAGGCTTGTTTTACAAATGTAGAACTATATGTCATGATTAAACTATATGTTGTATTGAGCTTCAATATGTACCCACAGTGCACCCTGCTGGAAAAAAAGCTGTTAAGTAAGGAATTTTACAACTGTGTTTGATCTCAAGCTCAGAGACAACATGTCTGGGCTAGGAAATTCTTTCTATTGTTTTAAGACTGAGATAATTACTAGATTTTATAAATAACATGTCCTTTATTGCTGTGGTTTCCTGCAGGTGCAAGATTACAAAGATCTGTTAAATTCTGAGTTCTGTGAGCCTGGGAAACTTCAATAGAGGTGTCAAGAATGGTGTAATCTAAAATACTCAGCAGTACTGTGTATTATCAATTTAAGGGCTATCTCAGAAGGAAAGAATAGCATTTTGTATTTGTGTTCAGACCTGTTAACAATTCACCAGCACTGTGCCTTGCTCTGTAAGTACAGGTATTTAGATCATATTAACATGAGATTTGATTTATATACAAACACACAGACACCCCTAGGGAAGGATGGCACAGGTTCACTAGCTATGCCCCCTTTTCTCTAGGCTATAAATTAGTAATCCACTGCAACCAAATACTCTTATCAGCTACTAATAAGGCCATTCCCAAAGGCTGACCAATTCTGCTGTGTAATGTTATTATCCAATCAGTAAGTGTGACTAAGACTTGAAGCTATTTAGGAGTGGCCTATACAGTGTCATCAAATACATGCAAGCACTTTTAAGAACTTAAATATCTACACACAAACCAGCCATAGTTAAAAGGTTTAAAATAATTAATAATAAATAATAAAAAGACAAGTCACTACTCGTCAATTCAAAACAGTGATAACAGAGAGTTCAGAAATCACAGGAAAATACTTTAAAACAATATGTAAGACAGTCTGAAATAAATATAGAAAAACTCATCTGGCTATATTTCTATTTATCTCTAAGAAAAATACTAAGATCTAAATAACTTTACTTACAGAGCAAGGCACAGTGCTGGTGAGTTGTTAACAGGTCTGAAGACAAATACAAAATGCTGTTCTTTCTTAATGAGATGACCCTTAAATAGATAATACACAGTACTGCTGAGTCATTTCAGATTACATAATTCTTGACACCTCTGCTGAAGTTTCCCAGGTTCACAAAACTCAATATTTAACATATATTTGTAATCTTGCATCTGCCAGGAAACCACAACAATAAAGGACACTTTATATGTAAAATCTAGTAATTATCTCTGTCTTAAAACAATCGAAAGAATTTCCTAGCCCAGACATCCTGTCTCTGAGCTTGAGATCAAACACAGTTGTAAAATTCTTTACTTAACAGCTTTCTTCCAGCAGGGTGCAATGTGGTTACATTTTTGAAGCTCAGTACAACATATAGAACATATAGTCCTCTTTACATTTGTAAAACAAGCCTGTGGGTTATATTAATATTTATAATGACATAGAATTATCTACAAAATTCTATCTGGCTGGGCTGGCAACCCCTCAGTTTTTCACAGTTTGTTTGATTGTTTTTATGGTATAATGAAGCACAGTTTTTGGTGTTAATGTGTTTACCTAGCATGAAAAAGCATTTAGCTGTGTTTGATTCCCTGTGTTTTTTTTTCTTTTGGGGTACTTGTTGCTACCAGGGAATTATTTATCTACCTCGCAGTCCTTTTCTTTTTGTATGCTCTAGTTTCATACTTGCCTCAGAAATATATTGTAACAGGTTCATTATGTCACTATTCATATAGCGCAGGGGGGTACATCTCAAGTTGTTTACACTCACTTGGAGTCATATATGTATTTATAGTCAGTAGCATGGTGAGTGAAACAAATGTCCCATGTACAAAGTGTTGCGGGGGAGGGGTGATCAGCTAATCTGGGTCTCTCTTTAATACAATACCAGCTTTTGATTGCAGTCAAACCTGAGGTACTGTAGTACTCTACATGGAGCCAGAGCATAAATTGTAGCAACTATTTGCTACATTTGTAGGAAGCAGTTTGCTACAGTGTAACAAAAGAGCATTTCTTAACCATGAGTGCTGTAGGGCTCTGTTTAGACAGGGTATAAACTGTAGCAACTGTTTTCTACAGTTTAAAAAAAGAAATTATTATTTTTTTTAATAAAATGAGTGGAAGGAGGGTTAGGGGCAGCAGACAGAAAAAGGACCTGAATGGTTGGGACAGAAGAGGGGGGATGTGTTGTGCACCAGATGCCTGGTAGTTCTGGCAGTAAAAGGACAGACTTTTTTTTTTGCGGTTCAACAAAAGAGCTGGGGGGTTGGATCTAACTTTAATATGCTGATTGCTGAAAGCAGTGCATTTGTGAATATAGCTTTATCATACTGAATTTGCCTCAGAAATAAAAGTAGTATCTCTCTCTCTCTCTGTAGATATATATATATATATATATATATATATATATATATATATATATATATATATATATATATATATATATATATATATATATATATATATATATATATATATATACACACACACACACACACACACACACACACACACACACACACACACACACACACACACACACACATACACACACACATATATATATATATATATATATATAAATATATATATTCAGTGTAAAGATACCAATGCTGAAAACCCCTGTAGTGGTAAGGGAAAATGGCTTAGAAAAGTTAAGTGATAAATTGCATTTAAGTCCTTAAAGGAGATAACATGCTCAGATGTAGTATACAAGGAAGAATATAAAACGTTGCTATGAACTGTCAAAATGCGACAGAAATATTGCCTCATACATGTAGGTAGCACACAAAGCCTTGTGGGGTCTCTTTGTTTCAACAGTCCACAGAGATGCATTATATTTTGATTTCTGTACTGGCTTCCTTTCAGGGTAAGAAATAGACTGAGTCAAAGTTATATACAATGTAATAAGGAAAAAAATCACATCAAATTACATTTACTGAAATTGTGACTTTTTTATTCATTAGAAAAATGCCGTTACCAACAGTTTTTTTACTGAAAAGGGCATAAGTGCCAAACAATTTCAGCAAAAGGTTTAGGATGTCAGGGACTGAGGAGAAATGCTTACATTACAGTAGAAATGAACTCAGATTGCATTTTTAAATAAAGTTTTAAGCACATTCAACTATTGAAAGTAAAACAACTTAATAAATAGTTGAATACTTTGATATATTAATTATTCTGGCATAATTTAGTCACCTCATCAATATCCAGTTATCAAAGTGAATTCAGCTGAGCTATATGCACTCATCTGGTCATGACTGACAAAAGGCCCAGTTCATAAGCATGTTCAGAAATCATGCATGAATGATATTTTTCTCAAAACAAATTCCTGATCCTTTCATGATTCATAAAAGTAAAGGCGTTGTGACCTATGTGGGACTAATTCACCACTTACCTGGAGCCTGACAGATATGCAATGGATATGTAAGTAAATGGAATCTGCAAAGTCCACTGTTCATAGTACTGTAGATCATTGACTGTGTGTGAGCTGGCTGTCAACACATGAAATAGTTGCAGAAAGCTACATAACATGGATTGCTACTCATGAAAACAATATCCTGATATTCTTCCATACTTCACAGAGAATGAACATCTCATTAAAATGTTAAAAGCAAAAGTAAAAACACTGATTTTTTTGTTTTGTAGCAAAAAGCTAACATATGAGTGGGTTATGTAATGTAGTCTTCCCTGCTACCAAAGAATACTCCTTCCTGGCACCAGATCCTGTGACATTGCTTTTCAATGGCAAATGAGAGCACTTGCTCCAGTGGATCACTTAATGTAAATATATTAAAACCTAATGTCATCGACAGACATGCATCATTCACAGTCATAGATAATTGGAAAAAAAGGTTTCATGAATTGCTCTTGTCCATAACTGTCAAAGAAGATTGACTAATCATTGTCAGAGCATCCTGTGTAGCCTATATGGACCCAGAGACAAGCCACGTAAAAAAGATGGCTTCTCATTGTATGGTGCACTAAGCATCCCTCCAATGCACAAGTTCTGGACAACCCTTTCAGTTCCTGTTATGCACTCACCCAACACCATGCACAGCCCATCCTTCAAGCAATGTATGGTGCAGAAAGTTGCAAGGCATTGAATGCAACATGTCTCTGCTTTGCATCACCAAGTATGGATTCTGTTCATTGTTTGTTTATTCCCCTATTAGCTACTTTATGATCTGAAGTTTCAGATATCCTGTTATTTCTAGAGTTTTGCAGTCTCCCTGTATTGGTATGTCTTTTTTCGTTGTGTACTATGGTGTCTTCTACCTTTCATTTTTTTACACCCTGGGTAAACAATGTTTCTAAAGGATAAAATGGGTAACTGGAGAATGAATGTATGATTGCATTAACATGTTTCTTTTAATGACACTGAAACATTTCTGCACTGCAAAACCAAAAAACGCTGCTCCAAACCAAAACCAAAAGACACGGACACCAAAGGTTAGCGCTTTCATTCACTTTAATATGCTGTGAACTTCATCAGAAAAACATTCTAACCACCCACAGACAGCATTTAAATACTTAATTAACAGTTACATGACTGAAATGATCAAATTTAAAAAGAAAGCTCTTTTTTTTATATATGTAAATATACATACATAAATCCATATAATAAAAAATAATAATGATGATAGAAGTAAATATTAAGAAATACATTTTTTATGCATTCTAATGAATATTGTTAAATAAAACTTTAAGAACTTTAGTGCTTGGTTTACAAAAAGCATTTTATATTAATGGTGTCATTTAAACCTGGTGCACTGTCTGCATCCAAGTAAATTTGCCATAAAGATTCTTTGCATTCTAAGGTCAAAACAAATTATTGTTGACAACTGGAAAATTGTATTAGGTAATATAGATCTAGCCAAGATTATAGGACCGCGACCTTTGTTTACTTACAAAAAAGTTACAAACATTAAGAGTTTAATAGAACAGGGTTGCAACATTAAAACTGATACAAAAAGTACGCTCATTCAGAAAAAAGGTAGTTACTCCTGTAATTCTTGTAGACAGTGTAGGTACATCAGTAAAACGTCTTCAGTGGAATTCAGTCATATAAAAAGAACATTTTGGGCTAAAGGATATTATACTTGTAAAAGCGAAATGGCAGTATATGTTGCACAATGTTTATCCTGCCCAAGTTATTACATAGGAAAGACTACTAGGTGTTTAAAGAGACATATTTATGAACATCTTTTAGCAATTAAGAAAAAAGAACAAACTAACACTTTGGCAAAACATGCTGGTACTTGCATTGATTTCAAAATGTTTGTCTTTTCAGTGATAGATACTGTCAGCCAAGAAACTTTTTCGTGTGATTATAAAACCTGGTTAGAATGCAAAGAATCTTTATGGCAAATTTACTTGGTTGCAGACAGTGCACCAGGTTTAAATGACATCATTAATATAAAATGCTTTTTGCAAACTAAGCACTAAAATTTTTAAAGTTTCATTTAACAATATTCATTAGAATGCATAACATTTTTTTATTTATTAATATTTACTTCTATCATCATTATTATTATTTTTTTATTATATGGATTTATGTATCTATATTTATATATATAAAAAAATGAGCTTTCTTTTTAAATTTGATAATTTCAGTCATGTGACTGTTAATTAAGTATTTAAATGCTGTCTTTGGGTGGTTAGAATGTTTTTCTGATGAAGTTCACAGCATATTAAAGTGTATGAAAGCGCTAACCTTTGGTGTCCGTGTCTTTTGGTTTTGGTTTGGAGCAGCGTTTTTTGCTTTTCTAGTGACTTTGTGTCTTTTCAAGTTTTTTGGAATTTACTTGTTGTTTGAGACTGACTCTGACCCATACCATGGAAGGTAATTCACAGGACACATTGCTTAATCTTTCCACCCATCCAGTACCAGATAACTTTATTTCTTTTTCCGAGCAAATTACAGCTGTCATTACAACTGCCATCACTAGAGGGCTCGAAAGAGCAGGAGGATCCCAGGCAGTTCCTAACAATATTTCTGGCTCCACTAGCCAGCAACGTAACTTAGTGAGTGAACCCAACGTGAATTCAGCTAAAGACACTCCAGTTGAATCAACACCGGTACTCAACAACAACATTTTACAGCACGTCTTCCAAATTCATGCAAACCCATTCGCTGACATTGTGAATTTGTCAAACAGTGAGTCAATAAGTACTGATAACTCAAATAACACTGTTGTTGAGCAAAGTAAATGTAAAAAACTTATTTTTGACTTTGAGAAACTAGCTCTTAAATATGTCATGCTTAATGTTGAAATAAGCTACTTTGGTGAATGTATTAGACACAAGTTTGTTCAGTAAGACTTGCGTTTTAATAAATTCCTGAACTGTGTGAGAACTGGGGATGAACTACACAGCCAACTTGTTGAGTTGTTCAACGAATCTGCTATTAACATGATGCAGATTCTGGTTGAACATTATCAGAAACAGATGGAAGAAGTAAAAGTCACTATGGGTGATTTGGATGCGAAAATTAAGAACTTTTCCTGTTTCAAATTACTTAACCATTTGTTTTGTAGTGTTGCAGCTAAAGCAGATAGATATAGGGCAACAATTGTAACAAGGAAACAGGGTAAATTAAGAAGAGATATATCGGCTTATTCTGATAAAAGTGCCTATGCAGTTCGTAGTTTGAACAATCGTGTGTTTAATTCAAATAATGTTAACAATGTACACAAAGCTGTAGGAGACGTGGTAGAAGTTGCAGCTGAAAGAAACTTTACTAACAACAACAGTATGGGTAATACCACAGTTACGGAATGTGCAGTGAGCCAAGGTAGTAAAAATACTGCCAGTGTTATTAACAACAATATTGTTCAAAATATCAATCAGGGGGCCAACATTCCAGTTGTTGAAGGTTCTGTGTCTGCAAACAATATGGGTCCTTTTTTAGTGGACCAACAAGGGTACAAGAAAACACTGATGTGGTCCAAAACAGTACAGGACAAAGTGAAGGGCAAAGGCAGGAACAAGAAAAAGTGGTAGTTGACAATGAAAATTCCCATTATGGTATTGAAATTGTGAACCTTTCTCATATGTGTTTACCATCACAGGCATGTGAAGTTTTGAAAAAAGGTTTATCATTTATACCAGCAAATTCTTTTTATTTAGCCAAAGTTGTTGTGGATTTTAGATTGTTTCTTAGAAAATTGAACTTGAGTTATGTTATGCAAGATGTTAACATAGACAACCAGGTTAACACTTCCCAAATGCCTAAAAAATGTAGTCCTACAATCCACCTTTGCTAGGAACCTTGCAGGTTTTCCAGAACATGTGTGAATCTAGTTTTAGACAGTTAAAACCTGATAACAAGGTTCACAATTTGATTGTTTTGGAAGAAAAAGCACTTAAAAGTATGTGCACTAACACCCAGGTGGTAAGGGTCAGGAGAACAGATAAATGGAGGGGGGGATGTTATTATGGATACAAAAGACTACATTATAGACATGGAAGAAATGTTAAAAGGCAGTGACACATACCAGAGGGTAGAGTTGTCCAGTATTAAAAATAGTTATTTGAAATTGGAAACCCTTACTGTTTGATATGTTTTGCCAAGGAGAAACAGATTGCCAAACTTATGCTTATTTACAAGTTGAATTTCTCAAAATATCAGTACTTTTTGGTATTCCGAAGATACAGAAAAACAATGTCAATCCCCTTTTTAGACCAATTATATCTGCAGTAAAGTCTAAGACAGAAACATTGTCTGTCTTGTTGGATTTCCTTTTAAATCCTGTGATGCAGGCTTCAAAACATTATTTGAAGGATTCATGGCATCTACTAGAAATTTTAAGGGACTTTAGATTACCAGACAGTACTTTTGTTTATGCTTCTTTAGATGTAGTATCTCTTTACACCTGCATAGATCAGGAAGTAGGTTTGGAATTCTTAAGAGAATACTTAAGTACAAATACTGATTTTGACAATTCAAAGATAACCACTTTAATGGATCTTGTTCTTGACAATAATTCTTTTAAGTTCAATGAACAATTGTACAAACAGACATCAGGAGTAGCTATGGGGGCTAGAGTTGCCCCTGCTTTTGCTAATCTTGTGATGGCGAATTGGGAAAATAAGTTTCTCATTAAACACAGGTTGTTTGATAGGATACTGATATATCATCGTTACAGTGACAATCTCTTTTTTCTTTGGCAAGGTTGCTATGAAGATTTTGAAATGCTAGTTTCTGACTTAAACAATTCCATTGATTTTTTAAAGTTCACAGTCGGTGTTTTTTGTTGTAGTCTTAATTTTTTGGATTTGAATTTGACATTTGATTTTCAGTCTAAGCAGTTCAGTAGTAGCATTTATAGAAAGCCAGTGTTTGCTAACCAATATCTACACAGGGACAGCCTCCATCCTCCTCATATGAAAAAGGGTGTTGTCAAAGGACAACTAATTAGACTTAGTAGATTAACTACATTAGACACTGATTTTATAAAAGAAATGGAGACTTTGAGATCTTTATTTGAGGCTAGAGGTTATGACAGATTATGTTTGAAGTAAATAGAAAAGGAAGTTCTGAAGTTAAGAGATGGCAAGGCAAGTCCAATTTTGAGAGGTCACATCCAATGGGAAACACTGAATGAAGAACAGGTTATCAGTGACCATTCTAAGAATTTGAACAACAGCTTTACCTGTTCATTTCCACTTCCTATAGTCAATGAGAGGTGGACTATTAGAAAATTATTGTTGAAGATTGGAAAATTGTATTAGGTAATATAGATCTAGCCAAGATGATAGCACAGTGACCTTTGTTTACTTACAAAAAAGTTACAAATAATACGAGTTTACTAGAACAGGGTTGCAACATTAAAACTGATACAAAAAGTATGCTCATTCAGAAAAAAAGGTAGTTACTTCTGTAATTCTTGTAGACAGTGTAAGTACATCAGTAACACGTCTTCAGTGGAATTCAATCATATAAAAAGGGCTTTTTGGGCTAAAGGATATACTTGTAAAAGCGAAATGGTAGTATATGTTGCACATTGTTTATCCTGCCCAAGTTATTACATAGGAAAGACTACTAGGTGTTTAAAGAGACGTATTTATGAACACCTTTTAGCAATTATGAAAAAAGAACAAACTAATGCTTTGGCAAAACATGCTGGTACTTGCATTGATTTCAAAATGTTTGTCTTTTCAGTGATAGATACTGTCAGCCAAAGAACTTTTTTGTGTGATTATAAAACCTGGTTAGAATGCAAAGAATCTTTATGGCAAATTTACTTGGGTGCAGACAGTGCACCAGGTTTAAACGACACCATTAATATAAAATGCTTTTTGAAAACAAAGCACTAAAGTTTTTAAAGTTTCATTTAACAATATTCATTAGAATGTATAAAAATGTTTTTATTTCTTTATATTTACGTCTATCATCATTATTATTGTTTTATTATTTAGATTTATGTATGTATATTTACATATATAAAAAAATTAGCTTTCTTTTTAAATTTGATAATTTCAGTCATGTGACTGTTAATTAAGTATTTAAATGTTGTCTTTGGGTGGTTAGAATGTTATTTTGATGAAGTTCACAGCATATTAAAGTGAATGAAAGCGCTAACCTTTGGTGTCCGTGTCTTGGTTTTGGTTTGGAGCAGCGTTTTTTTGTTTTCTTGTGACTTTATGTCTTTTCAAGTTTTTTGGAATTTATTTCTACACTGCAGCTACAGAAATAATGACCTAATATACACCAAATATAATACGTCCAAAAAAAGGCTGTGTATTCAGAAATGAAGTGCATTATGTGTGCACCTGTTTTCGATTCCTTAACGCTGTGTATATCAGTTCTGAAGTCCTAGTCTATGAATTATATCAATGACTGAACTGAAAACTAAACATAATGCATAGACCTACTGTGGTGAGCTGCACACTACATTTATGAAAATGGTCAAATTATTATAACTTACCTTAAAGTCTGGTGTCCTGAGTTAGATTTAATAAGAAAGTGAACTCTTCATACCATCAGGAAACATTTTGTCACTCTCTTAAAGGGCTTCAGTGAGCTTTCAACTTCATAGTGTAGTCTTTGGCCTGTACACTTGTCAGAAGAATATTTATGATTGAATTAAAAATCAGATATGCTTAGCTAATCAGAAAACAAGCC
This sequence comes from Protopterus annectens, assembly GCF_019279795.1. Lineage (NCBI taxonomy): Eukaryota > Metazoa > Chordata > Ceratodontiformes > Protopteridae > Protopterus > Protopterus annectens. The sequence continues at coordinate 1,835,079,977 of NC_056739.1, forward strand.
ATATCCACTCATGTATCTGCGTGTGTGTGTGTGTGTGTGTGTGTGTGTGTGTGTGTGTGTGTGTGTGTGTGTGTGTGTGTGTGTGTGTGTGTGTGTGTGTGTGTGTGTGTGTGTGTGTGTGTGTGTGTGTGTGTGTGTCTATATATATGTATATATATATATATATATATATATATATATATATATATATATATATATATATATATATATATATACATATATATATATTTATATACATATATATATGTAAAGCCAGATGTAGATATATAGTCTCTCTCTCTCTCTCTCTGTATATATCTATATATATATATATATATATATATATATATATATATATATATATGGGTTCATGTCAAACCAACGACATGTTACAATAACGAAAGTCAGTACATCGAAACAAAACCATCGACAGTTCAAAACATCGACAGTACATTTATACGAAAGTACAGTGCTAACATGGGTCCTGCAAGGGGGAAGTAGTATGGGTACAGTATCATATAATATCCTTTACCTCCCCCTTGCAGGACCCATGTTAGCACTGTACTTTCGTATACATGTACTGTCGATGTTTTGAACTGTCGATGGTTTCGTTTCGATGTACTGACTTTCATTATTGTAACATGTCATTGGTTTGACATGAACCCATATATATATATATATATATATATATATATATATATATATATATATATATATACATATCTAGATAGAAAGATATACATGAGTGTATGTATGTATATATATATATATATATATATATATATATATATATATATATATATATATAAGCAGATATTCTTTAAAAAGAAAACTTTCAATGAAGAAAAGCACACCTAACATCAGCTAATGGAAAATAAAAGCTCTTGTAAAGAAAGAAAAGAAGCCACCCTAGACTCCTCTCACTATATATATATATATATATATATATATATATATATATATATATATATATATATATATATATATATATATATATATATATAGGGTCTATATTATACAGTCAAAGTTTCAAAACTTCAAACCTCACATGATCGAACTCATATGAGTGAAGTTTGAAACATCGACTATATAATAAAATAAAAAAAAAACTTACCTTACTGCTCTGAGCAGGGGGGCAAGCCTCCCACACCTCCCCTACTTAAATATACCAACTCCAAGAATGCACTTAAGTGCAGAAAGGGAAAAGTTCCCATTCTGCATGTGAAAAGCCATTGACTTTCACCTTCAACCTTTCTGATGTACATAGGTAGGTACTAGGCTATCTGCCCTGGGGCCTATACAAGCCCAGCCAAAAAAGTACCCTGACTTTTGTCACCCAAGAGAATTATTTTTCTATGCCACTGTCAAGCAGAGCCACATAAGTGATCCCCGGGGTGAATTTCCTATTTCCCATCCAATCATCAAGAATTTTCTTGAAGAGTGCTAATGAGGAGCTTTGTTTGATATGTCTGAGGTGATCTTTGAGGAGGGTGGTTTAGACTTGATGATATGTACAGCTGAGGGAGTGGAGAGAGAAGGATGAACTAAATGTATCTGCCAGCATGCTAGCTATATCCTCAAATGCTGAATGGATGCTATTGTTATATATCAGTTGAGTTTAATGCTAGTTATTGCCCCTAAGGATTCCAACATAGTTCAAAAAGGCATTATGGTTGATTTTGGCAGAACTGGTGATTTGCAGTTCACTTCTCTTTGGATGCTTTTATTTTGTGTCTTAAGTTTTTTGTTTAACTTACTGAGTGCCCTTTTTGAACATAGGGTTTTCTGTTTATTCCTCAGGGCAAGAAAGTGGTTGTTTCCTTTTATTATGTAGCTTGTTTATACTAGATTTCCATCACTGGGTTTTGTTCTTTAGTTGGCACTGTAGCTGTGTCAAATTTGGACTGAATAGCGTGTGACTAGGAAACTATCTGGCCATGCAGTGGTGTTAGCTACTGGGTTCCCAAGGGGAGTGGTGAGAAATCTCTAATGAAAAATAAGATTTGGGCAAAGTGGGTTGTGCCATCACTGTGATAACTACTGAAGGCTGACAGATCTATTTATTAATGGATTACTACAGGCACAGCACAAAATGGTGATCTGTTTTTGAGAACTAGATCTAGTAGATTTGATTCTTTAGTAGGGGATGCACTATCTGTCCTAGAAAGTTTGCACTGAAAGCATCTAGGCAACACTGTGTGCATTTATTTATAGTAGTGAAAGCTTTTCAGCTTATAAAGGGATAGTAGAAATCTCCAGGAATAATAGTGTTTGGCTTGTTGCTGAGTCTAGTTTGTTTAGGTATGCCTCATATATTGTGGTGTCATTCAAGTAGTTCCGTAGTTCCCTGGACATGGTAAAAAACCTTAGTTTGTTAGTAACTTAGATATGGAGGAGCTTGAGTTTATCAACTTGCTGTACAGGCTTGGATGGATGGAATTGTGGAGGGATGCACTAAACAAACAAGGCCACCACCTGTAACAAAGATGTGATTGGAATATGGTCTGAAAAAGTGGTAGGCATGGAATGCTAATAAAAGGTATGTGCTATCTTTGCAATGAAACAACATTTCAGCAATGATGTAGATGTCCATATTTTAAAGGCTCAAGAAGAATTTCAAGGTGGACAATTTCTTTTTGAGGTATCTAGCACTGAGTAGCACTACCTCTCTACCACCCTGATTTGGTTTAACTAACATTGGTAGAGGAAGGAGTGTGGCATTGCCTAAAAAGTCACTACTGGAATAAAGAAAGGTTTTGCTAATAAGAAAGCCCTGAGTTGATAGGTGCAAGGCACCCTTGACAAAATAGGTAGGATTATCAACCATCACCTTACAACCTGACACATACTGTAAACCCTCTGACTGACATCAGTGACTAAGCCAATTGTTTAAGTCAGTAGCCTTTTGGTGCATGATGTTCAGTGAAGTTAGAATTCTGCTCAAAACTAGCTAATACACCAAGCTTGGACATATAGTCTGGGAGCTTCAACTTGCTTTTGTTCATGTAACCAAGGACATGTGTCTCCAGTCATTCATATTCCCATGAACAAAAGCCATGACATATGTGTACCTAGGCTGGAGTGATTTGAGTGTCTTACTGACCTGTGAAATCCTGGAACCAGCTAACCATCACCTTTTATATTCCCAGCCTAGATAATTTTTTTTTTTTTTGTGTGTGTCTCATTATGGAATTAACTAGTACTAGTAAAATTCCATTTGTAGATGCTTGCCCAAGTAGCATTAAGGGCTTTGGCCTTCCAGTTAAATTACCCTTTTCTGTGATCTTTGTATTAGGAGGTATTATATGTGGCATTGGAGAAGTTTCTTCTCTTTACCAAGTAATGTATTCACTAGATCATGTTTCTTGAAGAACCTTGTAGCTTAGGGAGACATTTTTAAGTACCTAGTTATAAGAATGCTTACTACTTCATGAGTGGCATGCTGGTGTAAGAGTGGTGTGGGGAATGATAAAATGATGGTTGTTGACTATATATTTTAATGGGCCAAGCCTGCAAATTTACTAAGTATTTACACCTCTCAATGTAGATTCACAATGCATGAGTATGTGCCTGTGTGTGTGTATTGGAAGTAAATGGTAATCAGTAAGCATGAGGCAGATTAACAGACTTGACAACAGTCAGTGTAAGGGCTGACTGTTTTCTTAAGGTTACTAGAAGCTGGTATACAGTGGCAAATTGGTATATGATAAGTGAGCTAGAGAGATCTATGTACTAAGGCTTTAATATCCTGTCTAATATGTTAATATATAGGATATTTATGAGTTTAACTCTGCAGTGTGGTTATTACTAGTGAATTTATAGAGGTTTATCTGTTTACTCTCTACTTAACTTCCTGCACAAAGTTTTCTTTGTTGTTAAACCTTGATGAGGTGGGGACCATATCTATCTTATGAAGGATGAGAAGAGGCACAGTTTGGTGCATCAGAAAGTGTTTCTATGTTATATACAAGATAATGAAATATGTCATTATAAAGCTTAAATTATGGGGAACACTGCTGCATGGATATGTGCAATACTGCACTCCAAAAGATATTGAATGCTTTTCATATATTGTTTATACTATAATGATTTCATACTTTTATAAATATCTGAGCAATCAAGCAACATAGACAGAACTTCTTAACCTCGTATGAAAGCTCTCTTATGAGCAAAATATTGCTAATAATATATGTGTAGCTGAACAGTGGTTTTAAACACCCAGTACAGTAACATGGGGAAAGGAAACCACCTATAAAGGCTGGTTTATCACTATGTGAATGACCTCAAAGTTTCCTGTATCCCTCACAATATTCCAAAATCTCACCTGTTTAGTTTAACTCATTCTCACAGTGGAGCTCTTGAGATTTTATTTTCTAAGAAATAAACTATAATAGCAATATACTATAATAGCAATATGATGAAGAATAATTTTCAAAGACTGCATTTTAAAATATTGTTTATATATATATATCTATATCTATATATATATATATATATATATATATATATATATATATATATCTATAAACAATATTTTAAAATGCAGTCTTTGAAAATTATTCTTCATCATACTTTGAGTCAGATATTTATTATTGCCAATTTCACCCTTCCTCATTTGAATCCACTCAGAGTTGCTTAAGAATCAATATTTTGACTCCTTTTTCACCAATTTTTATTTCTGTCAGTTGCTGTTCAGCTAAGTTCATGGGTGATGCAGATTAGTTGACGGTATTCTTCTCAGTTTCATGTTTCCCTATTGTGCCCTTACAAATATTTTAAAACTCATCTTACTGTGATGTAAGGCTGGCTAAATGAATTAGAGTTACACCTAGCAGTGTTAGAACTAATACTGTTGCATTAATACCTATTATTCTACCCAGTTGCAATGTCATAGAGAGATAAAGTTATAAATATGGCACAGGTGAAATGAGTCCAATTAACAGCTCGGGCAGTTATGGTTGGAGACACCTATCTATGGAGAGGGCAGGGTGGAGCCATCCATGCACTGCCACACAATAAATTAGATTAGGAACTGAGATTAAATGCATGCCTCAAGAGTGAATCTTAGCTTTACTAAGCCCCCCCACCTGCTGATACCCTTTCAATGTGGGTACACAGAAGTGCACATTCACACAGGGTAGGAATTATGGACCTCACTGCTGATGCTTCTCACAGATCCCCCTTCCCAGGGGTGTGGTTAAACTATTACAAGTTCCTTCAATTCCAGGATGCCACTCAAAGCATGAGGCACACCTATGGTAGGCAGTATGGTGGCCCCCCTCTAGCCAGATCACATTCTTTTCCCAGGTAAAAGTACCAGGTAAGAAAATTGAATGAGTTATTTCCCTCTGGGCTGAGACTTAATGACAGGTACAAAGGCAAAAGGTATATAAAATCTAAATATGTCCTCTTACAGACTCCAAACTCTTACAGATCCTGCTGAGTCAGAAGTGCTAGTTTGAAGTGTTAAGTTCAGTGAAACGGCAAGGTGTTATAAGAGATTAGAAGCTAAGATTTTATCAACATATTAAAATACCAGTACTTAGGGCAAAACCGAAACTAAGTCTTTGTTACTGGGTTCAGCATTTTTGGCAGATATGTGTGAGTGACTTTTTCTTAATCTTGCTTACTGCAACTGATGTTCTTGGAATCTATGGTCAGCCAAGTTATCTAAACTTGAGCAATCATAAAATAGAATAAGCAAATCTTGGCTAGGCATCTAAGAAGAACTTGTATTTTTAAAATTAATCAATTAGCTGGAACCTAGCAATACCTAAGTATGATACATACAAACACCATTTTATACTTACCTTAGCTTATCCATACCTTCAATCCATAATGAACTGGTACATCTCATTGGGAAGCCTTCATTTTGCAGTCTCTCCATATTATACATTCACAAAAGATATGCAACCATTTTGGCGACTCTATGTTTTCTCTGTAGTCCTGAATCTGCAGATCTCTTCCTCATTATGATTTATCAATTTTTACTTAAACTGCCCTTTAGGAAGGGACTGTAAAATAATTGTTTAAAAACTGTGACTACATCAGTTGATTTGATCTGCCCATTTCCTCTTTTCATTCTGGCTTTGTGACTGCTACTGAGCTTGTGAACATGTATGCTGCTATGACCATTTGTGTGATTTTGGTTTCTTCTACAGACGTTCTTGCTCTAATTAAAGTGATTATGTGTTCTCTTTGTATTTGCCAAACATGTGGATGACATTAAAACATGACTTACTTGTACAGACTGAGCTATTTATCTTTGTTGAATATTAAAAGCTTAAGATACACTATTTTCTGGAAAGGTATGTGATAATAATTGTTTGTCTGTGCCCTCACCTTGCAAATGATTAGGAGACAAATACGATGGAGCTTACCTGTCTTTTTGCTGGTATGTCTTTTGCATTACTTTAAATTTGTTTTATATTTTATACTGCATGATAATCAAAACTGTATGTCTACGATTATGACCCTGTGGAGCATTTCCTCTATCCATTTATCAAAAATGTGATATGCCCAGTCAACTAAATAAAAAAATCCATACATACATGCATGTATATATAAGTAAACAACATACATGCATGTATATATAAGTAAACAAACAAACATACAAGCAAATGGATAAATGACTACCTAATATTGAAAGGTCATTACATTTTCATTTTGTTGACTATTGCTAATACCATCCTTATGGCAATTGCTTTTTACTCAGTGCCTTGAATGCTTGACAGTCTCATACTGCAGATGTTACTACATGTTGACTTTAATTATGATTGTTCTTACAAGTGAGGTCAGATTTTATATGATTTGAAGCAAGCAAGAAGATGGTGAAATATCTAGTGTAGGAATGCTGGGCGCTGGAATTAGTGTTTTCCATGATTCCTTTTGCAGTGCTTTCCTTTAAATTTTAAAAGTACTTGTTCAACACAGTTTTGCTATTGTTACATTTATCAAGTCTAAGGAGAGAAGTTTTGCATATGTTTGTTTTTCAACATCCTTTCTGGATGCAATATCGTTTTTTGTGAAATTTTCACTTAAAAAATGGCATTATTCACTTATCCGAGCAATGATTTCCACAGACTCTTTATTACTTAAAATATATTTATTTTGTATTTCCAGAAAGAAAAATATGATAAAAGAACCGTTCAGCTCACAAAAAATCTAATCCTCAAAATAAATGTATCAGTAAAAGATAAATTCTGGAACTACAATTAGGGAAACCAACCTTTAATTTTTACTAAATAGATATTTAGTGAGAATTAAAGTTTGGTTTCCTTTTCCTGTGGTTCGAAAATTCATTTTTTCCTGATATTTTGTATTTCCAGTTTATTACTAAACTTTACAAAATTGCTAAGTGTATTTATGTTATCATATTAGCTTTTTTGCCGTGCTTGGCTTTGTGCTTTGCATAATGTGGAGTCTTGAAATAGTGTGCAGTTTCTGTGAAAGGGAAAAGCAATCCATCAACATTGCACTGCAGTATAAAGACATTTCAGATGCCTCTACTTTCAATGGTAAACATGTTTCTCTAATCCATTTTAATTACATTTTATAGTTATTGTGATAGTTTTCAAAATGTGTAGAATTACTGAAGGAACAGAAGAATTTAACTAGCTTTGCTAAATCCCCAAATGCACTAACATGCTTATAAATCTGTCCACAGGGTTCTGAATTCCATCCAAGGTAGATTAAGAATTAGAAATCAAGAAATGTTTCTAACCTTATTCACACATTGTAAAAAAAAAGTAATTAAAAACAAAATGTGAAAAGAGGTCTTCATTAGGAAATAAGAACAAAGATATCCCTGGAGCACCTTTGTTGTTATCCAAGCTAACGCTGATTGTTGTATACTTGTTGTTGTGCAGGATCATCAATAGGCTTTTGATTCCAGGCTTTCATAAGAAATCTGGGTTAAATTGTATATTAACTAATGCTCCAGAACACCAAATGAGATTTTCTCCATGGAGGTGTATTATCTAGCAGGCCGCATGTTAAAATAAAGTTATGACTCCTTCTTGAGCTAATAGTTTAAATGCATTATACACAGCCAGTGATCTATCTTGGAAAAGAAAATGTACTTCTCTCTGTTCAGGTTATAATTCCAGTTTTCCAAAAAGAAAAACAAAATTAAACTGATCTGCAATTTTGATGACATAATGTTTCAAATCTTTCTTTTTGGAAAAGGGTTAATTAAGCACATCTCCCTTGTTTTTATACTGCACTCGCCAAGCTAAACTTAATACAGAACAAGACACATTACTGTAATTATCACTCAAGTTGAAGATTCTTGAGGCAGATCAGCATTTATCCTTATTTGTTAGAATTCCCCTGTATCTTCTGTATTTATTTGTAAATACTGACAATTCCATAAAAATTTTAAAGTGTCATCTTAGTATTGCATTTTTTGAGAGTAGAAAAATATGTATTAATTCACATTACTGTACCACCTTTCCGGTGCATATGTTTCTTCCCTGTGGTTTTCCTACTAGAGTTTTCTTGTATATTTGAAAGCAAGACTAATGCTTCCATGTCTGCCTACCATGTGAAAGGTGACATGTTGAGCCTTCTCTTCAGTCCATTTTTTTCTTTATGAGACGATGGGTTTCTCCTGTGAGATATTACCTGAAATAATACCATATGGTAAAATGTAAACAACATCTGCATATTCATGTAATAATTTTATCTGTTTAATTAGTTCCAGCAAAGCAGTTTACCCTCCGAGACCCTCGCTGTCAGCTCTGTGATCAGACATCCATGCCCTGCTGCTGAGTTTGACAGTGTTCTATTGTTCATCTCGACTTCCACCTTGCTGGCTAATGTGACTGTCTTCCAAGGGGTGGAAAGCCTGTCCCACTGATCCAGATGTAGCAAAAATAATAAAATAAATGCATCTGTCAGTCTAGCACAGTAATGCTAATGATAAAAGTGACAGAGCTGTTGATTGTGCTCATTTAAATGCAGTTATCAAAGTGAGACATGGACATATTCATAACAGTAGAAATGTTAATCATTTTCAGACGGGCTGCAACAAACCATTTTCTAAACTAGGCTTAGATTACAAGGCAGGAGAGGAAATAATTTCCACCTCTTTATGAAATACTAAGCAGTGTTTCTTTTCTATTAAGACCATTCTTGCCTTGTATGCTTTGGAGCAATGGACTTAATAAGTACACTACTATGATATCAGTTAGGAAAGGGCACAGTAAATGACAATAAAAAAAAGAGTATAGAAATAATTATTTCCTTATGCTATCATAAACAGTTGCCAGTAGTCTTTGATCAGCATTATGTAACATATTTTGAATGATATGCTGTTAACTCCTCATATGAAAAAAAAATGTATAGATATGTGTGTAATATACCTAAATATGCAAATTATATATATATATATATATATATATATATATATATATATATATATAGCGTGTGTGTGTGTGTATGTTTGTGTACACACACACACACACACACACACACACACACACACACACAAAAAAAATTATATAGTAAATATATTATACCTATTATTTATAATAGTGCTAGATATTTTTTTACGAGTCTTTTTAAGATAAAGACTGGTTCACAAATATACTATTATGTAGTTTGCCCATCATTTTTTTTTCTCATTTCTGCTGCTTCTTAGGTCTGTAAACTTGATGCCACCCAGTGGAACATAATAATAATATTTCTTCATCCCAGCACCTTTCCAACCATTAATCAGTTATTAATTTCCTGTTTTGATTTATCACAACAGCTATGAGTCTGGTTCAGTGAAAACTAACAAATACTATGTGGACACACAGGCTTTTAGATCCTAGGATGATAATTTGTTTGTTTTCCTATCAGTATTGTACTTCTTGGGCTGTATGTGACAGTACTTTATCTGTACTGTCATATTGTATACTTTTCTAAGTAATAGAGAGTCTCCTTACTGTACCTCATATTTGTACTCAAATGTTCTTAATTCTAACAGAAGGTTTAAAGTAGATGTTATTAGAAATTATTTGTATATGTTGATATATTCTGATAAAGTTTTGTTTTAGTCTTACTATAGTAGTACTGTAGAGGAGCTTTTCTCCCCGGGCCTCCACTGAAAATGGACATGTATCCAGTTGGACTAGCCCGGTTAACAAATGTAAAATAAAATAAAATAAATAAAATAAAATAGATATCTCTCTACAACTCTTTATGAATGTAACCACCATACATGCATATGTCATATATTTACATCAGCAGCTCTAATACTGTTATTCAGAGTTCCATGCAGTCCAAAAAGCATGCTTACTTCTTGATGCAATTGAGTGGGAGAAATTACAACATAACTGCAATACCTTCATCTGTTACCCATCCAGTGTTTCATACATAGTGACCTTCCCAGTGAAATTTTTCAAAACGCTGTTTCTTCCCTCTGGAAAGCTAACTCCATTAAATGTTTTTTAATTCTTAGGTTCATAGACAAGTACCAGGCCAGCTGCCTTTGTGGGCCAGCCTTGCCAGTTTTCATTTTTGTACTTGAAACAACTTATCCCATTTGGTTATAGGATGGCCTTACCCATCCCATAGTTAATAATTATATATTACCCACAATGAGAATATCTGGAATTATAACATAGATAATTTGTGGGGACCCATGCATGGGATAAAGCATTTAGGAGCTGCCTCTGTGCATTAGTAGTACAGGGGGGCAGTCCTGGGGTAAAGTTTCTGTTCCCTATCCATAGGTCTAAGCTGTGTTTGATATGGACATTGATAAGCTTTGTTTTATGTGGGTGGGGAGTCTATGCCACAGCAGGGTTATCCTCTATGAGATATACATGTCCCTCCAAAGCATTCTGCTGATTTTGCGGAAGACGTTGTAATTCCCAGAATGAGTACTTCTGATGCCATTTAAATTGTCGACATGCAGTAAATCCATCAGTAGCTATTCTTCTTTGACTTGCACTTAGTTATGTTGTTCTTGTCTCTTCATTCAAGGAGAAGGATTTAAACTGCATCATTATACTAACAGGGGGTGCTTTTAGGCTGGATGATAGTGCTGAGATACAGGTTTTGAATGATTCCTGTAGCTTGGATTAAGTAATATCCTTGGTGCAGGAAGGCTACATTATGGTGCTAGGGCTGACTGGCCACAGGACAATTTAGCTATCTTAGCAGGATGCATGGTATGAGATGCTGTTTGGCCGCCATACGATTGGGAAGATAGAAGACTCATCTCTACCTGCTTCTGCCCCCCCCCCCCGGCGCTATTTTAGAGGATCAAACTCTTGATCGTCATAGGGCATCTTTCCATAATTAACAGACAGAGCTGTTCACTTACTGATATCCCATTGTATAATGTGAAATGGAGCTAAGAGGGCAGCAGTACCTAACTTGCAATGGTAGGGACTGACACATAGAAAAAAATAATCATTTATTGTGATTCAAGAAGGAAAATTGAGATTTTGCCCTCTTAAAAAAAGAGTTTACCATTCACATAGTATCAAAGAGGACACTAGAACCTAACTGCCAATGATAAGGACTGACCAAATAGAAAAGAAAGAGTCATTGCTTGTGATTCAGGAAGGAAAATGGATGTGTAGCTATCTTAAAGAATGCCTTTCCCTTCACATTTTTTCAAACATTTTTTTCTAGCTGTCATGCTTATCCCTCCCCCTTTAGAATGACTATGTTTCTTTTGCCATCCATTGAGCACCTCACGTATACATGTTATCCTTTTCTACTAAAATACTATTTCCCATTAATATCTTAGTCATCCTTATTAGGATGATTACGTGTATTTGCTAGCTGTCCCATTTTTATTAAGCATTTTTTCACTTTCCTTCTGACTACTCAGTATTTTATGGATCATCTTTACCTCCATTTTTATATTTTGTTCTTCCCTTTTATAACCTCTTCACCTCAATATTTTTTTTTCAGTTTTAGTTAAGTTTCCCTAATTTTGCTTTCCTTCTTAAGTAATTTTATGAATTCTGAAGATTGAAAAAGTTGTGAATGTTGCATGTGAAAATTCAAGTCCCGTTAAGTTATATAATGTCATTGTTTTGTTGGCAGGAGACACATATTGCTTGTTGCATTTTCAGTTTTATTATTTAATGTGTCTAGTTATATTATAAAGCATATATTTGCTAGCATTTACTTACTTTGTGTATTTATTTATCTTTTATGTGTGTTATCTTCTTTATTCTTACTATTCATTTTATTGTCTACAATGTGGTTCAGTTTTTATACAGCTTGCAATGTCCCCTATTGTTAAAATAATAGCTGGTCTGCCTAACTAATGTGTTTCTCATAATAAAAAACATCTGGGGGAATTTAATACAGTCTACACTGTGTTTTTTACCATGTAGGCATCACACCATGCTGCTTACATGAAAATAAGCAAGTTTTCGATTCAGTAAACACTGCTGAGCAGCGCGCACACACGCACCAACTTGGGAAGTATCATGGCATACAAATCACCTCACAAGCAGGTGAATCTCATGCAAATGAATCAGGTAGAGCGATCCAGAAAGCAGATAGTCAGCTGTTCAGACCCCATGTGAGGGTCTATACTGTACATGGAAAAACTCCATGTACAGGAGTGTAGACAGACAAAATGGGCTGTAAAAATGTAAGTATATGGACAGAAATGTCATCCTTCATACAGAGCAAAACTATCCTCCTGTGTGTCAGAAAAATGAAAGGAAACAGGTTAAATTAATATTATTTTTTTAATAATCTGGGCATGTTAGTGCAGCGTGCTGCACTGTGCAAACATGTTTTATAAAAAAAAAAATTGTAAAAAACAAAATGAATATTATGTAACAGAAATGTATTACAGAACCTTGCATGGAGTATCTACAATGGTGCATTGGTGCTGCTGCTAACGTGGTAGGGCTTGGAAGCTTGTAGTTTCCAGGTTGTGAGTACAGATCCCTATGCAAATGAGATGGAGTTACTGAAAAGCATAAAGGGTAACTGTGTCTGCATATCCCCTTTGTGCAGGCAGAAAACCAAGTAGGTGTTTACAGAGGAGGTAGCTGACATTAGGGGAGGGTGTTTTCAATTACTTCTATGCTTATTCTGCTTAGCTGCACCTGTTTGTTCAGTGCACCACCATGCTGAGCGTGTCCTTTCGGGAGGAGTTGTGCACTAACTTCTAAGCTTTGTTTAGCTAAGGGGCGTATGTTTCCATGTGTTTGAGTGGCACACCACTATGCTGAGTGTGGAAGTCTGGGGGTGTGTGTACACTAGTGCTAAGCTTTGTTTACCTACTGGGCTCGTCTTTGCACGGTGCACCACAGTGCTGAGTGTATCTCTATCTAAATGGCAATCATATATTAATTAGTTTTGACCCCTGTTTAACTTAAACTATGGACATTGAATGATGTTAATCCAACCACACAGTCAGCACCTACAGCAGAGCACTATAAACTATGCAAACACCCTGCAATATGAGTTTTCCCCCATACTCTGCACCATTGGAGTACAGACTTAGGAATTTTAACTGAGAGAATGCTAGGGGCTGTTGCAGGTCTGCTACATTTGTATGTGCTAGATGCTGAGGCCAATGCCACTGCTTATGCTGGCAATAGACCTAGACAGAAAAAAAGAGTGTTCAGGCTCAGGGTAACCTTCCATGAGCTACATGAGCTGGATATTGTAGAGTGCTACAGGGTGGGCAGGGACATACTACAAGAGCTCACTGAGCTCTGCCACCCTCAACGCAGACCCAGAGCCAACAGAAGGGAACCCATCCCAGTGGAAACAAAGGCATGTGCAGCCCTTAGAATACTATCTGCAGGTGCTTTCCAAAGACCAACTGGGGATATGATGGAGTCTCACAGGCATCTGCTTCCAAGGTACTCCACCAGTTCCTGGATGCCATGCTAACACATGCCAGTGATCATATTTCTTTTCCCATCACCCCTGAGATGAGGGCCAGCAATGTGCAACACTTCTACCTTGTAGCATACTACCCTGAGGTACTGGGTGCCATATATTGCACTTCTGTAAACATCAAGTCACCACCCGGTGAGGAGTGTAGAATCTACGTCAACCACAAGGGGTACCACTCCATCAACTGCCAGGTCATGTGCAATGCCCAAGGGATTATCATGAATGTGTGTGCTGGCAGCCCTGGCAGTTATCACAAATCCCATATCTGGCATGCATCACAGCTGTGACAGATATTTGCTAGGGAGAACAACCCCCACAGCCATTTACTAGGGGATGCTGGCTACACACTGGAACTATGGACGATGACACCCATCAAAAATGTGCACACACCCACAGAAGAATGCCATAATGAGGCACACGCACAAACTAGGAACATCATAAAGCGTGTATTTGGGCTTCTGAATTCATGGTATTGGTGCCTCAATAAATCTGGTGAAGCCCCACAGTACTCTCCAGCCACATGTGCACTTATGCTCACAGTATGTGCCATGCTACAACAGGGGAAACAGCTTCAGCAGGATCAGCAAAGGGAAGGGGTACACAGCCTCCCACTACTGCCTAGGTCACCACAGTCACAGGAGGACTCAGAGGAGGAACCCCCTGATGATGTCTCTGTAGGCAAACATAGGCATGCCCAGTATGCCCTGGCTTTAGCTAAGAGACAACACATAGCACATTCACTGACAACCTAGGGCCCTAGGGTCTGACACCTTACTCCTACTTACATACATATAATAAAATCTCCATGTATTGGCTGTGTACTGCTTGCATCATACAGAGTCAGCCCTAAACTACAGTTCTGTCAGCTGCTGCATTTGCAGGGCAAGTCGCTAACCTACATACTACTTGTAAGGATTACTATAATATAGTATCATATGTATGGATCTGCTGCATTTATGCAAGGAAATATAATGGGCTATTTGGACAGAAGTAACATCCACATGGGACTACAGATACCCAGTCTACTAGTATGTGTTCCATAATATTCACTAGGCCTCATGGTTGGAATATTCATTACATCAGTTAAGGGATATGTTAAACAGTGGGGTCACAGGATATTTGGACTAATGTCTATCCCAGCAGATCATGTGCTGTTGTTCCCCCACCCCCAGTACAGCAGTGTTCCCATATAACTGCAATAACAGTAAGTCAACAATGGGATATCAGCAGACCAGGCAATCTCAGGGCTGTAACATAGAACTTGATCACACATTGTTTGTCACATGTAACACAAGAATACAACATACATATATATGCTGTTGATTGTGTGATGAATGACTCCTCTCTGTCTGTCAGCCTGTGTGGCTCAGAGGACTCAGGAAGTTAGCATAAGTGATGGTGCTGATGCTTCTAATCTGGAAGTAGGCACATCTTTTGCATGTGAGGTATAATTATGTTGGTGTTTTCACAGACTTCAGTCTGTGTGTGGTGTAACATTATGAACATCAGTCACTTATTAAGTACAGAAGACAGCTGAGGAATGCCATGGACACTTTGAGTGAAGTGCAGTACTACGGAAAGAGGAACAGATGTCATTGCCTGTAACACCCAAAATCCTGGAGTGGAGTACAGGTAGGTGTGGCCTGGAGTCACTTTATAAGTACTGACAGTCCCACTGGGCATCCCCATACACTTAGTTAAAATGAGCACAGTTCTGTCGGCCCTTCATCAGAATGGCCTGTTATGTAGAAATATGTCTATACATATAGACATGCATGTATACATATCCATCTGTCACTATCTCATTCTCAGATACATAGTATATCTTTCTCTATGCAGTGTCAAATATGTATAGCTATATATATTAGAATGATATATACACTCTATCCATATATCTGCATAACACATACACATGTCATAAACACACACAGCTACTTATATGCACATCCCTGTTATACCCAGAAATATGTGTATGGATGTCTGTATTGCCTTACATACCTTAATAATGGTGAGTAAATCTGCACTATCTGACATCCATACTGTTGTTCAAAGGAGCCAAACTAAGGGTGCAACAGTTCATAATCCACTTACCTACAGACACCTCTGCCTGCTGGATGTCACCACATAGACAGACACAGGTGAGCAGGTGGTATAATGTATAATGTTGACAATGTATGCATGGACAGGCACATTGTTCCTGCCCAGAGGTTTGCCTGTCTAAGTGCAAACAGCCACATATGGCCATACTGGTAACTGTACACACATAGCTAAGATAATAACAGTTTTCTCAATGCTAGGATACTACATGCAGATAACAGTATGAAGCAATATCACTCTACAGGCTACAGATGCTGTGTAACACAAACATAGTTTGGGTAATGCTCAAGTACTGTGTCTGCAATCACATACACAGCAGACTTAACCTGTGGCATGTGTGATAAGTACTGTGAGTTATAGTGGGTAAGACAAGACATGTAGGGGTTCTAATCTCACTCCAGGGTGCTTGGTGCACATGTATGTCCATGTGGCATATATATGCTCACCCTGGTAACCTAGGAATAGGTAGGGTTTTGTAGTATTTTATTTGTAGCATGTGATGTGCCCCCCCCCAAAGGACTGACCACAACAAGGCCTGCTGATGTCATCAAGCATAATATGTCCTGAACTGATAGAACTAGCAGACATAATGTGTGCTGTATACATCAAGTACTGTGATCTGTAGTGTTTTACCATTGCATAGGTAAGTGTTCTCATCTACATACAGCCAACTTGCACTATGTGTGTGCATTGGCATGTCCTATACACAGTGACTGGAAGTGTTGCTAGCCTCAGTGTAGCCATGTATGTGTGTGAGCCTGTTAGAACATTTTACATCATATTATGGAACCACTAGACATTTGAACTTCACTAGCATAATGGCCATACAGATCACAGACATCTTTATACCAGTAGTTACAGGATCAGCACATATTGCCCAGTCCAAGAATGACACAAGCAGACACCCTATGTTGAGATAATGGTTGCCCAGTAAATCATGCAGATGGCATGTGCTGAGGTGCACTGAGGTGTTCTGTGTGGCATTAGGCAGGGTTCTGTTTCAAGGATGTGTTTAAGTCTGCTAGACAAATCTCTCCCACAAGCATGTAGTACTAATGTCACATACGAGGTTAATGTCATTACAGTGAGTTATCCGTCTACTATGCCACCTACAGATAGGCAGCATTTGCAATTAAGCAGGGTTGCACATTGCCCCATATGCAAGGCACAGATCCCCTCTGAGTAGTCTAAATGCCACAGGAGACAATGCCATTCATTACAGACAATCCCCATTGGACACATGCTGAAGATTTGATGTGTCATTGTGAGTGACCACACTATTGTGTGAAATTGCCAGTACTGCTTAGAAAGTTACATCAACAAATGGCCATTGCACTCAGATATTGGCATGCTGAGGAAAGAGTACTTAGAGGTTATGAGTAAGTCACTTACAGGTGACTATGGCCTCAGCTACGCCATATGATTACTAACACACCACTGCATAGACATGGTGATCTGAGGCACATTAGGTGCAAACCTGTGTGGCCATGTCTGTGTGCCCAGTTTGTTCACTTCAGAGTATGTGCAGCACATGTTGTGACTGATGTGCTACTTACCAGATACATAAGTCTAACTGATGAAAATAATACAACATATATATTTGCATGGAGTTTATGGCCATTAATATGTCAACAGGCATATGTTCACACTACCCTCTTGCAGGATAGTGACATAACACAGAGAATCTATACGTTTTCACAATGTGCAAGCATCAGCCAACATTGTTAGCCACGGTCATTCAACAGTGGCATGTATTGTGGCTGAAAGGATTCCAAGCAGTAGAGGATGCAGGACTGCAGCCTGTTGAGCACTCCTGCTTACAAATCTGCTATTGGAGGTGGCTGTCCCTATGTTGCATATGTGTGCCAGCAATGGGCCACTTAGTGACTCATACAATGACAGTATTGTGGATGCCTGTGTGGGTGCTTTGTAATACTGCCTGAGTGAGGGTTGTATGCCCTGATGTACCCTCACCCAGATCCTTAGTGACTGCCTCAGAAATGTCCACAAAGTGTAACAGTCATGCTCCCCCTGTCACAAATCCAAATGGTGTACAGTCAACTGTGTTTAGAACACATGTATGTGTGCTGATCAGCTCCATGATGATTGTTCCTATGAGCATAGAGATATGGATACATAGACAAAGAGGTGTACAGTTATATTCATCAGTTGATGCACCACCTCTGTGCAAGGGTATAACATTTCCCTTTGCCCACTCATCTGGTGTGCAGCCAGTAGTATCTGTGTGATTGCAAGGGTTTCCCAATGGTGTTAGTAATCTTTGTCAAATCATATGTGGGATGCATCTTAGAATGTTAGCATGTGCAATAGATGCTGTGTATCTGCCAGTGACAGGCCAGTTATGAAATGCTCTCTAAATACAGAAGTTATGGGACAGGTTGTAGGAATGTCATGTGTCACATGTGGTGGGGACAAGGGAGTGTAGTTGATGCAGACAGTGTGGGAGTGCAGGTTAGGTATGAGTACAGACCCATCATATGTGGCATCATGACATATGAGTTCACTGACAATCTGGGCATGTCTTTTGAGGTCACACATGTAACTACACTGTGAGTTGTGGTTCTACTTTCTGTGGGTGGCTATTTTTATCACTTACCATGTCTACTCAACATCACAGCAACATTATGTCCTTCTTTTAGTGAGGAGGTAGTGCCTCAATGCTAGGGGGAACACCCTCACCCCGACTGTCACACAGCTGTTCAGACCCCATGTGAGGGTCTATACTGTACACAGCACTGCCCATCTGTTGTTGTACAGCCTGCTAATGGCAGTTGTCCACCAGTCAGGTCTGCTGAGCCATGATGAGCCTGTGTCCCTCCTGTCATGTAAAGCTGAGTACATGCAGTTGTAATGCTGCAGATATAATGCATGGGTGTAGAGCTCTGCATATTTGCCTGTCCCATCTGAAAGGGGAGGTGAAGTCATGCTATGTCA
Source organism: Protopterus annectens (assembly GCF_019279795.1). Classification (NCBI taxonomy): domain Eukaryota; kingdom Metazoa; phylum Chordata; order Ceratodontiformes; family Protopteridae; genus Protopterus; species Protopterus annectens. Next base: position 1,835,098,886 of record NC_056739.1, read on the forward strand.
ACCATCCCACAGGAGGTAATAAATGGCTTTCTTGCCATATATATCGGTATTGTCTGCAAGGGGGGATTCATGCCAGTAGTTCTAAAAAGACTGATCTGTGGCCAGATCCCAACAGGGAGGATCTCACATTTGGGGAGCTGCACTTGTCACCCATATTCATAAACACATGATGCAATACATTGGTTCCTCATGTGGAGATGTCATGGCACTGCTGGAGGGCATTGTAGGTAAGGGCCTTGACCATCCTTTGGGCAAGTGAGCCACAGCACAACTAAGCAATACAGTGTGTACATATTATACATTTTAGACACCTTGCATGACTCTTTTCTTGAAACAAGCTGGAAGTAACTTCAATACTTACTTGCAAAGAGGACAACTAGCATGTAATGCCAAGCAGTGTCCCCAGATCTCAGAGTCATGTCACCTGAAATACTGTGATAGAAGTTAACATGTATAAAAGCACTAACACTTTCATACACCAACTGACACTGGACCAAACACTGTTACTTTTGCACAAGGCCAGATCATGCCTATCAACTGTAACCACATCAGCCCATTGACTGTTACTCAATCAATGTATGTAGGATATATGTCTCACTCTACCAACCAGGTCAGCATGCCTTGCTGGAACTGTGTACATCATGTACAGAGTGTTATGTCAGCTGCTGGATAGGCAAGTGTCTGACTGTCATACTCTGGGAAAATAGTATTGGGAGTCCTATGCTGTAATGACACTAGTGATGCCAGTCACCAGTGGAGTTCTCCATCCTCCATTATTGGTGTACCCCATCTACCTATTCCCTCTCTACAGTCACAGCCACTGTCAGTGACCTCTGACTGAATACATTAGCAGGTGATTGCATATTGGAAACTGTCACAGAATCCCAAACAGAATCAAAAGTAATCCAGGATGACCCAAGACACAGTCAGTTGTTCTCTGAGCCACTGACAAAGAAGAACTACCAAATACTGCACAATATTATCCTGTTGGAAATCATCTACACATGCAAAATATTGTAGTGCCTACACACCACACACATTTGAGCCATTGCACATGGACTTATGGACACAGAGAGTAATGTAGTCTTTGACTTTCACTGGTCAGTAAGGTGTGGAGATGCAGTCAGCGTTGTACAGCCTATACTGACAGGTTTGGGATGTAAATCCCAGACTGTCACTGCTATACTGAATGTGGCAGTGATCGCACCTATCATTGTGTGCAGTGGCACCCTTGCTATGCCACTACGCAGACATATTGTACAACTGTAGAGGTCACAAAGGTACCATGGTACACCAATACAAAGTGTAGATAACATGTTCTATGGAGTCCATGTCACGACCATCCATGTGTATTCTGTCTGGTAAATACTTTGGAGGGGAATGTGTATGGTTACATACAGGAAGGTGCCAGATCCCACTGTGTACATCCCACATATCCATGACAGGACAAACACGTCTCACCTGTTTTACACACCTACAACATCATTGTGGTATACATACTACATGCTGGAGAGACAGATATGTAACACAGACAGTACACCTTACATGAAACAGGCCCCCCCATGCATGTGAAGCACATATCTGCTGTGACACACATCATGTGCAGGCTACAACATGGGATGCAGAACACGACAATCATATCACTTGTTGGGCAACTGTCTGTGCTGGACACAGGATATTTGTAGGTTGGTAATCTCCATCACCACACCTTGTAGATGTGTGAGTTCCCAAAACCCTGGTGATACTTATCAAGGGTTGCATACCTGTTCAACAATTAGAGATGCATAAGTACATTGAATGCAGCTATTATCCTTGTTAGCCTTTTATACACATATGAAACAATGGAACCATGCACTCATAGTGCTGTACCTCACTGAAGGCATATTTCTGCTGTGCTGACATGACATCCTGTGCTCCATTGCCACTGTGTATCCATAGGTCATACCAACAGACCCCTGAAACAGAAACATAAACAGGTCCATGACACACCTGTCATTGTGTAACTATGCAGCCATTGCAACTTGATACAACATAAGGTACACAAATGCATGCAACATCATGATAAATGCCAGCATACAGTATATGTCATTAAACACCACAAGTGCCATGGCAAAACAAGACTGCATTACATAAGTACATGTTAAGTAATACAGTCATCCTGTGCATCAGCCACATAGCTTCAATTCCCTGCATCAATGGCAAGCATGACAGGGATGTGGCACAGGTATCATCACTTTTACAGGGTTTTGTGTGGGGGTGCAGGAGGCCTTAGCTGAACCACATGGTTGACAGCATGTGTGTGAGTCAGGAAGGGAAGCAGGTAAGATTGACCATGAAAAGGTGCTGTGCATGTCTGTAGGTGACCTATGTTTGACAGTGGTGTGTGAGTGCATTTGTGTACACAGTCAGGCTCAGTGCTTGCCCTACATGTTTGTATGTTGGACAGCTTTTGACTGTAGGTGGAGGTGAGGTTATTTACTTGTGCAATGTAGTTTTCAATGTTATGAAGCACACTTTCAATGTTCTGAGTTTTCAATGTTTTGGGTTTTCAGTGTTTTGAATTTTTGATGTTATGCTCTCAATGTTATGAAACTCAACATTATGAAATTTCACTGTTATGAAGTGGCCCGTGGCATGGCAGGTTAATGCAGTGGACTGCAGGGCAATGGTCTTGGGTTCAAAATATAGGACAGGTGTTTTTGTAAGTGTGTGTATTACTATTTTAAAGACATATAGTCAATGGGATTCTATTTAACTGAGCTTAGCAAAACTGCTTGTAGCGCTGTGCTAAAAATATAAAAAGAAAGAAAAATGGGAAGACAGGAAAGTGGTGAAATGGAGTGCAAGCAGGGGAAAAACATTGTGAAAGGCAGCTAGGTATGTGCAGGAAGGGTGTAGGAAAGAACTACAGCTAACCATTTCTTGTACAGCAACAACTGTGCACTTTGAAATAATTTGTATATGACTTTGAACTCTCACCTGCAGAGAGAGGAGTAAAGACAACATAATTGTGTTGTCTAGCCAGTTGGACCAAATTACATGTGTCCAGTGGACACGTGTGTGAAATGGAGAGCTAAGTATAGGATGATTTTTTTTTTTTTTTTTTTGGGAGAAGGTGCCCATTTTTTTTTTTAGGTGAGAGTGGAATGTTGGAAAGGGGCATACATACGTGTGGGGTAGGTAAGTTGAGTAGGTGAGGATGCATTTGCAGACAGACAGAACAAACAAGACAGCAGATGGGGTAGTGTGTGACACATGAGAGGGGTGAACACCTTGGATAGAGAGGGTGTTGTGAAATCTAAGTTCCATCTACCTCTACAAAGCAGCAGCATGACTCACATCCCCACCCATGGTACTGTCTGCACTGGTCCATCACTGCCCTGGGGTGGTAGTTGTGGAGACTGTGCACCAGGTGAGGCTGCCCCACCAGGCTGTCCAGCATGTCCTCAGTCTGACTCAGGCAGTGGTCAAACCCACAGCAGACTTTCCTGCACACCAAAACTGGCAGGTAGCCCAGGTGATGACTCCCCGTCCACCACCACTACCAAAGGGGGGGCCTTTTCCCGTCCCATGGGGTGGTACTACCCAATGATGCAGGTAGTACAGCAGCAGCAGAGGGGGTACCAGATGTGCTGGAACCCAGTCCCACAGCCAGATGAGTCAAGGCAGGCGGATCAGCCGGAACTGACCTACCTAGACGTGCTGTGGTAAATGAGGTATAGCAGTAAGTTAAGGTTAGTAATAACCAAGCCATTGTTAGTACTAACAGAATGAAACATCATATTTATCAATCCAAATATATATTAATGTATATTATGTGTAACACAACATTAAGTAACATAACAGTCAGTATGTTAACAACATGCCAGTAAGAAGTAAACCATAAGGCCAACAAAACAGTTTGTTTAACAAAATGTTAATATTGAATCATAATAAAACATAACAATAATAAATCACATTTTACAGAAATATAGATAGTTTTACAAAATATGTTAATATTACATCATAATAATCAATAGCAATAATAAATAAATGAAGATACGGTGGGGAGAGAGAGAAACATTCAATTAATGACAATGCAGACTATATCCTTGAAAACACTGATAATAAATACTCTACAGGCGTGTGGTGTCAGTTTTGAGTACAATGACTACAATTCTCCTATAGCTGATGTAGCATGTACATACCTCTCATGCTCTTAGCATGGGTTAGTGTGGGCCAAGCAATAACAAATTCAGGTACACAACTACACAGAACAGTTTCACATAATGTGGACTTATATAACTAACAAGGTGTTCTGTAAGCGGATTTGGTAATACATTGCATTCCAGGTAATCATTTTACTGGTAATCCTGTGACAGATGGATTAGGCAGTTTTAATTACATTGTGAAAAATCATGACACTTGAGAGGCATGTTTGTGTACAGTACATAAACTAGACATCTGTCATGCCTTAGTTGGCAGACATGGGAATAGAACCCAATAGCTCTGACTGCAGAGGGCATGTAACTACTGAATGCAGCAACTTAGTACAGACTTGAAAGTAATATGGCCATACTGGAGATATTTAGACAGATGTATTTAGGTATCAACAATGCTGCTTAACACTTTATTGGTACTGCTGCTAAGTGTCTGTGAAATGTAAGCACAATCATATCTGCTCATAACATGGGCTACCTCAGCCATATTCCTTTTATTCCTGGAATGGAAGACAAAGAGAGCATTATGTGACTGAATTTGTTTTTCATTCTAGAAAAACTACAGTGTTATACATGACTGCAGTGACAGTAGAACACACATACATGGAATACAGCCATACTGCATTTATTGCAACCGAGTTCTGCAGGAATCGACAATGCTGCTTAACACTTTATTACTATTGCTGATTGTCTGTTAAATGTAAACACAATAACATGGCTACCTCAACCATATACCTTTTGTTCCTGGAATGGAAGACAAGGAGAGCATTATGTGACTGAATTTGTTTTGCATTCTACAACTACTGCAGTGTTATACTTAACTGCAGTGACAGTAGAACACACATGCATGGTTTACAGCCATACTGCATTTATTAAAACAGATTACTTTAGGAATTGAGACATGATGTTCAAATGATAAGGAATTATCAACAAGAGAACACAGATCCCTTTCAACAGTGTATGATTAGAGTGATGCATCTCCTATATGGTAAGTGAAACCATTTTGTTTACCAATATGAGCTATAGTACGTTTTTTAGTCAGTCATTTGTTATATTGGTCTGTGAAAAGTAGGTATAATCCTTAACAAAGATGGGGATGGTTGAATGTTAGTAGTTAATTTTTTGCAGTTGAAGAGTTGATTACAAAAAATCTTCCAGGTTTTCTTCATTGCTACTGTCTGTGTGCAGTTTTGAAAGCATTTTATAGGTTCATAGGTGTATACTAGGCTAATGGCCCTGGAGCATTTACAAGCCTAGCTCATAGGATTACCCTGGCATCATGCCACCCGACCTTAATTCCTAGTGCCACTGTCGAGTAGAGCCACAGGAGTGATCCCCGGGGTGAATTTTCTATGTCCCATCCACTCATCAAGATTTCTCTTGAAGAAGGCCAGTGAGGTGCTCTGCTTGACATGTATAGGAAGTCCATTCCATAGCATGGGCAGTCTCTGGGTTATGAACCTGTCTCTCCAGCATGTTCTGTTGATTGTGGTAATGAGGTTGAGGTCTCTACAGTGTGTAGTGCGGAGGGATTTGGATTTATTTAGATGCATTTTTTCTAACAGAGCTGGGTCAGACATGGCTTTGTAAGTCAAGCAGAGATCACATCTAAGTAGGCGATATGAGACAAAGAATAGTTGGAGTTTTTTGAGTCTGTCCATATAGGACAAGTGTTTAAGCCCTAGGATCTTTTTTGGGAGGCACTTTTGCGATCTCTCCAGTTGTTGTTGGTATCTAGTGAGGTACATGCCAAATGGGGCATTGTACTCAATGATTGGCCTAATGAGGGAAAAGTAGAGGGAGACAATGACCTCTTTCCTCCTGGATGTAAAATCCTTAGTAATGAGATGTGCCACATTGAAGGACTTTCTGACCACAGTGGCAATGTGGTGGTCAAAAGAGAGGTTGCTGTCAACCTGTGTTCCTAGATATCTTATAACGCCTTCTGTGTTCAGTGGGCTACCATCGATGTGGTAATTCAAGGGAACTGGGTTTTTCCCAAGGGGGATGACAACACATTTTTTGGCATTAAGCTTAAGGCCATGGTTCTGGCACCAATCGTTGGTATCATTGAGGCCTTTCTGTAGGATGTCAACATCACTTGGGAAGTTAATAATAGCTCCCAACTTGCAATCATCTGTGAGCTTTGGCAGCCAGAGTCTCTTCATGTTGACCTGGACTTCAGAGAAGTAGATACCATACAGGAGAGGACCCAGGACCAAACCCTGTGGAACTCCACTCAAGACTGGTTGACTTGGAGTCAACTACTTTCAAGCTGTGGGTTCTATCTGTGAGCCATTTTGCATCCCACCTAGTGATATAGGGATTGATGCATAGCTTAGTGAGTTTTTCTATTATTCTTGAGTGGGGAATGGTATCAAAGGTCTTTTCCAGATCAAGGTGGGCTGTATGAACCACCTTGCCTTCATCCCCAGCTCTGGTGACTGACTCAAAGAACTTGACCAAGATGAGCAGACATGATCTACCCTTAACAAAACCAATCTGTGTGGGACTGAGAGTTTGGAGATTCCCTATATCCTTGTTTATTAGGTCTATGATGTTGCATTCCATAGCTTTGCATATCAGAGTTGTCAGGCTTATGGGGTGATAGTTCCCATGGTCTGTAGTCACTCCTACAACACCGTTCGATAGGGACAAAGCCTGAGGTGAGGCTGTGACTAAACAGGGCACACAGGTGAGGTGCCAGTTCACTCAGTAGTTTACGTAGAACACAGCCGGGGATATTGTTAGGTCCCATGGAAGCTGTATTCTTGGCCTTGGACAGTGCTGTTTTAACCTATGCAGCTGTAATACTGGGTGCCAGGCAATCTACTAATATTGTGATTGGTCCTGTGGAGGGGAGGGGTAAAGTTGTCACTGAATCTGTCAGCCAATTTATTGGCAATATCTGTTGGCTCGGTATAAGAGGTACTATTGTGCAGTAGCTCAGAACAAATCTGGGTGTTGCCATGGAGATTCTTTACATTACTATAGAAGGCCTTGTGGCTGTTTTTACTATCTGCTGCAAATCTGTTTTCATAGCTAGCTTTAGAGGATTTGGTGAGGGATCTCAACTATTTGTTGAGGCTGATAAGGGAGTTTTTCCAGTCTTGGGACTTCACCTTATTCCTTATCAGTATCCACCTTCTCTTGTAGAGCTTGTTTATGGCAGGGGACCACCAGATTAGCTTCCTTTTTTGGGAGGGGAGAGCATCGTGGTCCTATTGGGTATGGTGAGATCCATGCATTTGTATACGTCTTCATACAGTGCATTGGTGTATGATTCAGCGGTCATGCAATTATTCTCCATTTGCATGGGTGCCGTGAAGTTAGCCACCTCTGTTTTTAGGAGCCCAAAGATAGCTTTGGAGAAGTTTTTCATGGTGGTTACATTTGTAGGGGTTGGTGGGATGAATGTGGATTCCCAAGGTGATTAGTTTGTGGTCAGATCTAACCAGATAAGAGTTGACTATTGGTGTAGAGCAACAGTCTCCCATGTTAGTAATGACCAGGTCAAGGATGTTGCTACCTCTAGTGGGGGTAACAACAAGCTGGTCCAGGGCATTAGAATCAATAAATTCCAGAAAGTGTTGGGCAAATGTATTGGTACATGAGTAGTTTTCCCAGTTAATGCAGGGGTAGTTGAAGTCGCCCAGTATGAGAGTGTTAGGTTGGATCCTAATATTCTCCAGGATGCTTAGGAACATGAAGTGTGAGTCTTGGGACATGTTTGGGGACCTATAGCAGGCTACAACCTGAATCGCTGTCTTACCCAATGTTAGCTTCACCTAAAATATCTCAGATGCTTTATGTTGGGCTACCAGTCTGGAAGTGTGCGCATCTTTTATGAATATGTAAACAAAACCACCTTTGGAGCTTTGGTCCAAGTTCTGGGGCCAAAAGGTGTGGAATGAGTTATAGCCTGGTAGTGCAAGGGTGCTTTCTGCTGCCTTAAACAAGGTCTCTGTTACAGCACAAATGTTGATGTTGTCCATTTTATAGAGTGCTTTGAGTGAGTGCATTTTGAGATTTAGACTTCTAGTGTTGAGCAGCATGACCCTCAGATTGCATTTGTTTGCAGCTGTTATGGTGGTAATTTGGTCTTTGGAACACCACTTATAAAAGCCAGTATAGGGGTGGCAAGAACTTTGGCCAGTATCAGGAAGCCCAGGTGTGACAGATGCAGGCCATCTCTGGCAAAGCATCGAGGACTGTCAGTCATGTCATCCCAGGCAGACAGATACTGGATCCCCTTAGAATGAGACCAGAAACTTAGCTAATTGTTGAAATCAATCATTTTGTAATTGTACTGTGGTATCATTCTGTGTGATGATAGGATGCTGGTTAGGGCTAGGGTCATACCCACCTGGTCTACATAATCTGAGAGCTCCTCCATGTCTCTTTTCATGTAGTCCAGGGAGGTACATCTTAGGTCATTCACACCCACATGTACAATGACAGAGTCATATTTGTACCTGTTGTTGAGGGACCTTAGTGTGTACGTTATGTGGTGGATCCTGGTGTGTGACAGGCAACTGATTGTTACTTTCTCCTTATTCAACCTAGTGAGTGGGACATCAGAGTGCCTCACTATCGAATCACCTATGACTAGTGTGTTAGGCATGCTGTTAGCCTTAGGGGTTTGGTTGAGTGGCACACTATTTAGGAGAGTTATGTGTCTTGTGATTAGTGTTGTGTTGTGGTGGCCGAGTGCTTTTCTGCCTTGGAGGCCTCTGCTGTTTAGGTAGATTTTTATTAAGATCCTCAGTGACAGTGGGTGTGTGGTTTGTGTTTTCATGTAAAGACAGTGCTGGTGTGTATTCTGCAGGGCTATGTGTTCCATGTGGTGTGGTGCAAGTGTTGACCTTCTCCTCTTGACCAGCTATTCCAGTCTTGGCTGGAGAGTGCGTGACTTCCAGTATGGATATATAAGTGCATCTCTCTAAAGTCTGAGTGTTGGGAGATAAGAGGAGAGAGTTATCAGTGTACATGAGGCAGTTGCTACATTGCCTCAGGATGCCCAAGTTCACCAGGTTAATAGGAGAAAGTACAGGGAACTGACCTTTAGATATGCATGGTGGGGTGGGCATTAACAATAAGTACTGGAGCTGTTTCCTTGTAGAACATTCAGTGCTGGTAGTACTTTTGTGTGCTACAATAATTGCTACAAAAAGTCTGGTAGAATGCTAAACTAATAAGCTATTAAGCGTGCAAGAGAGGCGAGAACTAGCAGATCTAAGAGAAAAATTGAAGAGCAGACCTAGGCACTGCTTAGAAGCTTACAAACATTCCTGGATACAGCAGATCTGTACGTGGACTAGACTAATTACAGGAAAGGATGGAAAGAAGCTCAAATGTGGGCTTTTAAACCAGAAAGTTGAAAGAGGTGGAAAAACTGCCCAAACGGCCAATAAACTACAATTTCTAGGCCAGAAACCACTCCTCTTGTGGTAGATAGGCTATCTAGTACTTACCACTCCCACTGATAAGCTAGAAGGCTTCCATTCATCACAGAAAGGCTTGGGGCGCTCAGAAGCTTACCAACAGTCCTGGATAAAGCAAATCTGTATCTGGACTAGACTAGTTACAGGAAAGATGGGAAACAAGTGCAAATGCAGGCTTTTAAACTGCCAATTTATTTAATTCAATTGCGAAAATCATAATTTCACTGTCTGTTTGTTTTTTCCAGTTCTGTTTGCTTCCAAATTGCCTTGCAAAAGCGTGAATTAGCCAGGGACTTAGTTGTTGGTTTGTTGTTCTTAATCTACACTTGTAAAGCTACCTTTTATGTGCTGTTCCATTATAAAATTCCATGGTCATGTATCTTGTGGCAGAAGGTGCTTCCTGGTAGCTCTGCATTGGGAAGGACTCCAGGGAGCTCATATTGTAGTTGTTTACTAGCCAGAGGGTGCAGAAGTTAGTTTCCTCATATTTTTATTCTGTCAGGCACATTTATTCAGCTATGTTCTAAGTTTTACGCAGCTTAGCCATGCTTTCCAAGTGTTTCTACTTCATCCGGCATGATCCAGGCTAAGACAAGAATATTTTCTTGATTTATTGCACATGTGGTCGTTTTATGTACTAATTGCTACTGCCTGTGTGTAGTTTTGAAAGCTTTTATTTGAGTTTTTGTCAAATATTGTCATTTCTCTGTTTGTTTTTTCTAGTTTTGTTAGCTTCCAAATCACTTTGCTGGAGAGCACATTAGACAGGGACTCAGTTGTTTTGGTAATTGTTTACTGATAATCTGCACTTCAGAGCTACTTTTGCTATGCTTTTACTTTAATAATTTCCAGGGTCATCTATCCTTTGGCAGAAAGTATTTACCTGTTGTTTTTGAGATGTGAACCACATCAGACATCTCAAAGTGTAGTCACTTATTGGCCAGAGACCACAGGAGTTCATTTTCAGCTTTTTTGTCTGTGCTATAAATTAGCTATTTTTGTGCAGAGCTGCTCACTGCACAGCGGTAGTTAGTAGTGTCCTGTATAGCAGCAAACATTTAGATTGTAAAATGTACCTATAAAGTTAGTACTTAGACTTTTAACCTGCTACACAGTAAGGATTTATGTGGAGTTAACCTTAGGGCAACAAGTTAGCATGTTGAACAGTACGAATACCAAATCATTCCATAACATCTAGCCTTACCATTAGACACCTCTCAGGTTCTCCCTCTAAAACAAAGATCTAAACCATAATAGTTCAACTTCAATACAGGTCCAGACAGTATGTATATGCAATTACCTAATGTCCCATTGACCAACTGGGTAGATATGGACATCCTGAGACAATGTAGCAATTGTCAAATGAATTCAGACAACCCTGCAATCCTTAAAGAAACAAATATCATGCATGAGTTGTCATAACTTCCTTGGAGGCAAAAGTCTCACTTATTAACAAGGTTGTCAAGAAACTATACACTACATCCTTTACACATACCGTTCTCCACTAATGCTTAGACCTTCTTAAACTAGGGCACTTAATAGAACCTTTCCAAACCTCAAAGGACTACTAAGGTATCAAACAGTAACGCCTGTTCTCAGAAATCACTAAAGCACATTAAAATCAGCACTTAACACTAAACATAAAGCTACAGCCAATCAAATGGTTTGCCCCGTATTCTTTTCCAAGGGGATTCTATTGTATGACATACAGATGCTTCTCTCAACAGCCTGGGCGAACAGATGATAATGTTTAGCTGGCTATGTGGAGCTAGGATCTGCAATATAACGCACACACTCAAGTCACTCCACCAGAGGTACCAATATAATTCTATCATAGTCCATGTGGATGTAAATGGCCTGAAATGTACCTTACTGGACTATATGAAAAGAGACGTTATAGATCGCTTGGAAAATGTGTCACAGACATGTACATGCCTTGCACTGAGTAGCAGTCTTTCTTCATGTAACATGATGACATACTATAAACAAAAAAGGATTGGTTTCAGTAGTTGGCTTAGTTTTTGGTATCACTTCAGGGGTAATCTACCATCTATCAGCATGGGAGGACATGGTTATCTGAGCTCATTGCTTTGCCAAGGATGGTGTGCACTTATCTTCCCTAGGCTTTTGGATATTGGCTAAAACTTTATTCATCCACTTACAGTTTTTTTGTTTTTGTTTAGAAAATGTCAAACATGATAAAACTGCCAGCATACCAAATATATATATATCTATATATCTATATATATATATATATATATATATATATATATATATATATATATATATATATATATCTATATGTGTGTATATATATATATATATATATATATATATATATATATATATATATATATATATGTATATATATTTATATATATATATATATATATATATCTCTATATATATATATATATATATATATCACCAAGTAACCTTAACTTGTTACTGCTCAATACTAGGAGCCTGAACAAGAAACTCCACACCCTACAACCTCTCCTCACTCTGGAGAATGTAGAGATCTGTGCTGTTGCCAAGACTTGTTTAAAGCTGCAGAAAGGACTCAAACAGTGCAAGGCTACAGTGCCTTCCAAACATTTAGACCAATAGCAGCACAGACTGGCTAAAAATGGAACTTTCTTGATCTACTTTAGCAACAATTACAACCCAGACTGATTAAACAGGATGATGTCCGGGAGTTCACCCATGTCCAGGTCTCCATAGATAAGGTTATTTATTATGTTCTGGCCATCTACACTTCACCCTCTACGACCAATGAAGATCACAGCTCTCTACACCACCCACTATGACTAACGAAGCTCAGAATTCATATGTAGACTTACTAGAGGTGCTGAACATGCAACCAAATACTTTATAAATGAGAACCCTTAACTACCCTCTACAGTCTGGGAAATGTACACTGCCTCTAACTCACAGGCACAACATTTCCTGGTCTTTAGCAGCACAATTACACTGGACCAGATTGTGCACACTCCAAACAGAGGATCAAACATATTGGACTTAGTACTACCAACATATGAAAACATTGCACAGTTCTTTCCTCCCCCATGCCATGTTCTCATTGGTGACATCAGACCAAAAAGCTGTCTCCCTCAAAATAAAAATCAACCCCCCCCCCCAAAAAAAAACAAACAAAATAAACTGGTAAGAAACTATTCTAAAGCAAACTACACCCTATTAAATAACAGTTTGCTAAAATTCATGGCTCCCGCAAACAGCAAGAATACAGCTACCTATGCAGAATTTTTTCACAGAAACCCTGTACAAACATGTAAATTGCTACATTGAAATTGGCATACCTAACAGAAGTAAATCCAGAAAAAACTCTCACTGGTGGAATCCTAAACTTAACAGGATATACAACAAAAGAAAAAAGCCACGGCCAAAGTAAGAAAGAGCAACTCTCATACAGATAAGAGCTCTCTGATTCAGCTAAACAAGAAACTAAAGGGTCTAATAAAGTGCAACTAGGCCAGTTATGAGTTCAGGTAACCTCTAAGGCTAAGAACAGTCACAAGGCCTTCTTCAGCTGTGTCAGAAACCTTAAAGGTTACATTCAACAGCGTGCAGAACTGGTGGTAAATGACACAACCTTCACTGACAAGGGTGACCTTACTAACAAACACACTTTCTACTACGTTTCTGCAAGGGGCAAGCCCCACTGCACCCCCCACACACCCTCCTGTAAATTAAGCATACCAACTCCAAGACCACACTACAGTAGAAAAAAAGTTAATTTCCTAACCTCAGTGTATGGTGATTGTGATACAGTGAGGTTAGGAAATTAACCTTTTTTCCCTGCAGTGCGATCTTGGAGTTGCTATATTTAATTTATGGGGGGGTTGTTAATACTTAGTAAAAAATGCATTTGTTAGTTAGATGTTGTTATAGGTGGAGGGGATGTTATTTACATATGCATTGTAGTTTTCAATGTTATGAAGCACACTTTCAATGTTCTGAGTTTTCATTGTTTTGGCTTTTCAGTGTTTTGGGATTTAGATGTTCTGGCCTCAATGTTATGAAATTCAACGTTATGAAATTTCAGTGTTATGAAGTAGACCCCATGCCACAAAACTCTTAATTAAAATAGGTGTCTTAAACAAAACATAGCAATTGCCAGTTACAGTTATTGTGTGTTTCAGTGTAGCCGCACAAACTTGATTAAAAGTAATGGAAAAATGGGAGTGCACCTTGGAGTCTCGTGCAATAGTACACCACTAGAAAGCAAAAGACATAATAATGGACATACGTGAGGCCTGTGATAGCAAGTAAATGTGCCCATTTATCAGCAACATGTAGAAAGATACCTGCTAAAGCATTAATGGCAAAATACATGTTCAACTGGGACCCTGGTGTGAAATACATCCATATAAAGACATGCACATACTGATGGATGTAGAAAATGTTTGTCACAGCCTCTATGTGTGCACACATATTTTGCAAATACATCTCCTATAGCAGTGAGTCAGTAGCTCAGTCTGTTAAATGCCTTGCAAGCAATGTTTTGCCACACACAGTCCTGGGTTCAAATCCAGTGGTGCATAGTACTGGAGTTATAGTAGTGTGAGGCCATCAAATAATGACTCATTCATGCACTCTTTAGCCAAACAATGCATATCAAACTAATTAAATGTTTACATTTCACTGATGGAAGTCACAGGCCTGCAGATAGAAACACACTTCACATATGCCTATAGCAAAAGTATAAGCTCATAAAATATCACATTATGCATTAATATGTATTCAAAGAGAAATTCAACTCAGGTACTGCAGATGATGGTCACCTATATCAGAGTGCATCACAGAATCCTTTGAAACCCACAGTGCCAATTAGCATAGCTGCAAACATAACATACACATTTGAAGTACCTGCTTGTAACATGGACTGCCCTCATACATGCTCCAAATTACTACCTTGGCCTGACAGTCGCCCAAATGGTGGACATATTGTTATATTAATCCCCATGTTGCTCAAGGACACATCAAATATATGGCCTAGTACACTGTTAGTGATGCTGTTGCCTAACATACTTCCCTTAAACACATGCCTTAATTGGACTGGAAAGGGTAGTCTCACTATGGCTCTGCCTCTACAACAAGACTGACACAGCTCCCACAGTTACCCCTATGGCTTGTTATCCTCCAAAGTGTTCGCACTCTCTGTCTATGCCTATAACCTTCAGCAGCAGCTGCAGCCTGTAGCACACCCATCTCTATGTAAAAGTTGCTGCTACAGACCTACCCTCTGCGATGACATACTCTTCTCACCCCAGTAATGTCCAGCATAACATATCAGAAAGGGCCCCTATTCTACATGAAAGCCTTAAATTGTACTGTGGTTGCATGTGATTGGCTGATGATAGTGCAAATCAGCTGTGCTGGCTGCAATTAGCATTTCAGAACAACAGATTGGTTAAAAGGCAATCACCTGCTGATGAGAAACACGATAAAAAGGCAAACAGCTGGCTAAGGGGAACCATTCTGTATGAGACTTTCCTCACACAGACCGTGTGTATGCAAAGTATTAACTATAAGCACAAATCAGCAGTGGAGTACTGCACTCCATCAGGTATGCAACAATCTTGTTTACATCAGGATGCAGATGGCTAACTATACTTACAGGGAATAGGGATTACAGCAATAAGTATTTCTTAGAACTGTGATAACGACATGTCAATGATCTTTCTTAGAACTGTGATAATGACATGTCAATGATCTCCAGATTAGTTACACATACAGAGGATGTGCAAGACATCGAGGATGGAATGTATGTTGTCAATGTGGCACACTGGACCCGTCGAATTCTCCCTTTACAGTGGTTGTAAGAGCACTCGGCTATTTGTTTGGCACAGTTGGTTTGACATATTATCATGGGGTAGCCCCCTGGGGACACACTACAACAGACTCATAGGTTCATAGGTTCATAGGTAGGTGCTAGGCTATTGGCCCTAGGGCCTATATAAGCCTAGCCAAAAAGGTACCCTGGCTTTCCCCACCCAAGAAAATTATTTTCCTGTGCCCCTGTCGAGCAGAGCCTCAGAGGTGATCCTGGTGTGAATTTCCTATTTCACATCCAATCATCAAGATTTTTCTTGAAGAGTGCTAATAAGGAGCTTTGTTTGATATAGATAGGTAGTTTATTCCAGAGTATGGGAAGTCTTTGGGACAAGAATCTATCCCTCCAGCAAGTTCTGTTTATTGTGGTGACAAGGTTTAGGTGCCTAGAGCGTGTAGCTCAGAGGGATTCGGATTTCTTTTAAGTGGAGCATGTCCAACAGCTCTGGGTTTGACATAGCTTTGTATGTTAGGAAGAGATCGCCTCAGAGTAGGCAATATGTGATGAAGTAAAGCTGGAGTTTTTTTTGAGACGGTCTGCGTAGGGCATCTGTTTGAGGCCAGTAATCCTCTTTGTGAGGTATTTCTGCAGCCTTTCCACTTGTTGTAGATGTCTTGTGAGGTACATACCAAAAGGGGCATTGTACTCTATAATGGGTCTAATGAGTGATGAGTAGAGGGGAACAATGACCTCTTTTTTCCTGGATGAGAAACCTTTGGTGATGAGGTGTGCCACATAGAAGTATTTCTTGACTACTGTTTCGATGTGATTATCAAGGGAGAGACTACTGTCCACCTGTGTCCCAAGGTCTCATCACACTTTCGGTGTTAAGCAGACTAACACCTATGTAGTAGCTCATGGGTACAGAGTTTTTACCGAAGGGATGACAATGCACTTTTTGGCATTGAGCTTGAGGCCATGACTTTGACACCAGGCATCAGTCTCAGTGAGGTCCTCTTGTAGGATGGACAGATCGTTAGGAGTTTCGATTATGGATCCTAGTTTGCAGTCATCTGTGAACTTCATTAGCCAAAGACCTTCTGTGTTAGCCTGTATTTTGGAAAACTAGATACCAAACAGGAGAGGACCCAAGACTGAACTCTGTGGTACTCTACATGTCACTGGTCTGAAGTTGGATTTGGAGTCTGCTACTTTCACAGTGTGGGTTCAGTCAGTAATCCAGTTGTCAACCCATCTTGTGACATAGGGATTTATAACTAGTTTAGTGAGTTTATCTATACTTCCAGAGTGTTGGATGGTGTCAAAAGCCTTGGCAAGATCTAGATAGGCTGTGTTAACCACCTTACCCTCGTCTACAGCTTTGGTGATTGCTTCAAAGAGGTCTATCAGGTTTAGGAGACATGATCTGCCTTTTACAAATCCAAACTGGATGGGGTCCAGAGTTTGGAGATTGCCAATGTCTTTGTTTATAAGTTCCATGATGATATGTTCCATGGCCTTGCAGACCAGTCTCGTTAGGCTAATGGGGCAGTAGTTCCCGGGGTCCATGGTGGCTCCCCCTTTGTGCAGTGGGATAACCCTCACTGTGCGCCATTCAGTCGGCACAAAGCCTGAGGTGAGGCTATGACTGAACATGGTGCTTAGGTGGGGCCAGCTCATTCTGTAGTTCATGTAGAATGCAGCATGGGATGTTGTCAGGTCCCATAGATACTGTGTTCTTGACTTTGGAGAGTTTGGTTTTCACCTGTGCAGCTGTAATTACAGGAACTTTGCATTCTTCTGGTATAGAAATGGGCCCATTAGGGGGTGAGAGAGGGGTAAAGTTAGCACTGCACCTATCTGCCAGGATGTTGGTAATATCAGATGGTTCTATATATTTAGTGCCATTGTGCTGTAGCTCAGAGCAGATATGAGTGTTGCCATTGAGTTTCTTGACAGCTGCATGGCACTTTGCATACATGTTCTCTGAAAGACAGCAACATGGGAACACATGTCAGGATCACATAAGTGGAAGTACACTATTTAAGTTACTGGCAATAGTCAGGAATAGTCAGAAAAGCCACTGTCGGCTGTTTGAACATACATCAGTATCTGTCATGGCACACATGAGAATTCCTGACTATTACTAGCATCTTAAATAGTGTACTTCCATGTATGTGTTACTGACATATGTTCCCATGTTGCTGTCTTTCAGAGAACATGTATGCAAAGTGTCATGCAGCTTTCACAGATGCAAAAATGAGTTAAGAGTGGAAGCGCTCTGTTAGCACCATGAAGTCCTACTGTCCAGGGGGAAACAGCAGGAGGCACTGTGGGCTCATCTTGTCCATGTTGTCAATGCCACTATTCATCAGGGAAGGACATGTGAGCAAGTTTGATACCAAGCAATGAACATGATCAATGCAATACTCAGAAGAGCAGCCGATATAGCCAGGGACTGTGGCACCACTAGTGAAGGGTTTGCAGTGAAATAACCACTCTCAGCCACTGAGGAATTCCTGGCAAATCTAGGCACACATGGCAGCACCCAGGCATAGGTTCATAGGTTCTTAGGTAGGTACTAGGCTATCTGACCTAGGGCATTTATAAGCCTAGCCAGAATGTGTTGGCTTTCACCTCCCTTTTAGACTAGATTCCTAAGCCTCTGTCCAGCAGTGCCATAGAAGTGATCCCAGGAGCAAATTTATGATTTCCCATCCACTCATCAAGATATCTCTTGAAGAGGGTCAACGAGGGGCTCTGCCTAACATGGACTGGGATTCTATTCCAGAGCGCGGGAAGCGTTTGGGATATGAATCTATCCCTCCAGCATGTCCTATTTATTGTTGTGCTAAGGTTTAAATCCCTGGAGCATGTAGCTCTAATGGATCTGGTTTTCTTGAAGTGGAGCTTGTCCAACAATTCCAGGTTAGGTATGGCCTTGTATCCATCGTGGATGTAGGTGCCACAGTATCCACGGCAGAGGAGCATGCAGGTAAGCTTAGTTTGATCAGCATTACAGTACTGTAGAATTAGATAGTCTTCTGTGGGTGTCAAGTCTGTCTGCTTTTGTGGGGGTTCACTACAGTTTGACTGTCACACTCAGATTTTAACCAATATAACAATTAACACAGTAACTACTATAAATGTGAGATATATGGATGTATTACCGTGTGGTGGTGGAACATGCAGTGGTACTAACAATACCTCTCCCTCAACTTTTCACAGGTCCTTTAGGTATTGGCCAAGCCCATGGTCCTGCTCTTGGTAAGCATTACACTGTTTTGTTATAGATGTAAGCTTACAGCATTGTAATCCATAGACTGTCATCCCAAGCCTGTTGCCTGCATTGCTGTACTGTCATATCTTATCAGATAGATTACTGAATATAACGCACCTTTTGGCATGTGTTTATCTAAACATATCACACAACTTGAGATAACTCAGTGATTCGTAAATAAAACAAAAATTAGTGGCCTCAAAAATCTTAGCTGTTAGGAGAGACTTTCAGCCCTTTCTCTGTACTTTCCTTTCTCAGTCTTTTATAGACTCCTTCATGCAGATCTATGTATAACCTTTTGTGCCATAAAAGATGGAACCCAATGTTCTGTCTTATTCCTTCACAGAACTAATGGCTCATCAAATAATCAGTTAAATGAACTAAACCTTCATCAGGAGATGAATAAGATACATTGACTTTATAAATTCATGTTCCAGCTAGGATGAAATGGTCTGCACAACATTTGCCAAGTACTTATCTATGAACCTATGAACCTAAATGCACAAAAAACTGCTGAGGATAAACTCCAGTGTCCAAGACAAGTATAAAAAATACCAGGAAATTACTAAGCAATACCACTTTATTACATAACACTAGCACTTTCACGAAATGGCTTCTTCAGGTGTACAACTAATGCAAATAATTACACCTTATATCTACAAAAAAATCAGTCACATGACAAACTCCAATTAATTTTTAAAGATACAAAGCAAAGACATCTGACTGTATATAAAAAACATAATAAAAGCATATCATAATTAAAAATTCTAATACTCAATATATACATTAAAGACATATAAACAGATATATATATAAATATGTGTTTAAAATAATTATCTAAAATATATATTAATATGAGTTACCTATATGGGGCTCTTTTGCTAAGGACAGGTTTCATGGGCACATGATCATTCAATCCGTGTCCATGAGTTGCTCTTAGCATCACTATCCATTTAGCCTCAACCTCTTTGGTTCTGGCCCTAATATCACCTACTCATGGTTGAGGCTAAATGGATAGTGATGCTAAGAGCAACTCATGGACACGGATTGAATGATCATGTGCCCATGAAACCTGTCCTTAGCAAAAGAGCCCTATATAGGTAACTCATATTAATATATATTTTAGATAATCATTTTAAACAATTGCTGTGTGAAATTATGCTGTGTTTTTTGCTTTGGAGAGGGCGGCTCTTACCTGAGCATTTGAGATGTCAGGGGGGCAGCACTCTGCTGGGATAGATATTTATCCTTTTGATGGGGGGGGGGGGGATTTGCACTGAACCTGTCAGCTAGGATGTTGGCAATGTCTGTGGGTTCAGTGTATTTTTTGTCATTTTGGACTAATTCTGAGCATATCTGGGAATTACCACCCAGGTTCCTAACATAACTAAAGAAAGCCTTGTGATTATCCTTAGTGTCCTGTGCAATTTTTCTCTCGAAGCTGGCCTTAGACGATTTTATGAGTGCCCTTAGTTTTTTGCTAATACTGATCAGAGATGCCTTCCCTTTTTGGGATTTTGCTCTATCATGCAGTAGCTTCCTCCTTCTATTGTATAATTTGTTTATGGCTGGGGTCCACTAGACAGGACGCCTAACTTTGGAGGACTGGGTCTTGGTTTTGTTTGGGATTGCATGATCCATGCATTCCTGAAGGTGTTCATAGAATGCGTTTATAAAGGATTCTGCGGTCTGGGCCGTATTTTCCACAGGCCCGGGGGCTTTGCAGGATTCCACCTCGGTTTTGAGGAGTGTGAAATTTGCTTTAGAGAAGTTTTTCACTGTGGTTTTCTGGGCAGGGGGTGGGGTCGGGATGTGAATATCCAGTGAGATCAG